>NC_133503.1:176002777-176307083 GCF_049354715.1 Callithrix jacchus | reverse complement strand
CATTATAGTCTGAATAGAAACTTTGGAATCAGTCAATCCAGGATTTCAAATCAAATTCAGGTAATAAGTACTGAATCGGTTGCAAATTGCTGTCAATTAACTTCATTCTTTTCTTTCTCATGTCTGAATTGTTCCCTATCCTGAGCATTGACTTCTAACTGGCCAGAGGTTTTTCTTCTGATTCTGATTGAAGCCTATGCCCAGAGTAGTCCTCAGACCCTCTATTTATTCATATCTCTCTTTCTTTTAACCATTTCATTTGTTTCATTTTTTTAGAATGAGTTATAGAGTATCACTTAAAACTAAAGACTGTAATGAGATTACTAGATTTTTCTGAGTTAATACATTACCCATTCACTGCTTAAAATGTACTTCTAAAACTCAAGGTCTTGTGCAAAAATACACAGACTGAAAGGCAAAGGTTTCCTAACACATCAAAATTAGAAGGCTTCATTAAGAAAAAACTACATCTTCCCTCAGATGGCAAAATGATGATGGATTTCTAAACTTGATTTATGTATAGATTCAATGCTTAATTATATCTGGAAAATAAGTGTTTGTAGAGTGACATAAAAAGGGCATATTGTCAAAAAACACAAACCAGTTGGAAAACAGTAATAAATCTACCGAGAATCACTTAGAAAACATTTTAATTATTAGATACTTTAGTAATGAATTTAAGGATTTTTTCATTAAATTTTAAAAGATTAATGGAAAAATACATGAAAATAAAAAAATATATAATTAAAATGCATTTAGATATTCAAGCCAATATTTTATATTCCTTTAACAGAAATGCAAATACATAATTGTATACTATGTACTATAATTACTTATATAAAATTATGAAATACATATATATTTATATATAATTTATGTATATATATATACTTATATATAATTATGCAATATGTATGTATATCTCCTACACAATTTTATACAAATACATATTATATATGTGTTATGTATATGTGGTGAGAGTATGTATACACACACAATAAAACTAAATTTATATAATGTATGTGGACCATATATTTATTTCACTGTCTTTCTTGTTAACATTTAATATGTGTTTATTTTAACTTGGCAAGAGCTTCAGTAAAGTGTATGCTTTGTAAAAGTATAATGGGAAATAATTCAATTACTTAATTTTGGAACCATCTAAAAATGAAAGTTAATAGTTTTTCCAACAATAGTAGAAGAATCATTAAGGAAACACAATTTCCTAAAGCAAGAGTTGGAAATTAAGACCCATGGGATAGGCAAACTATGTCAATTACATGTTGATCCTATTAGTGTTTAGCTTTGGGCATTACTTGAAAATTTTCTCTATTGCTATTAATATTTTATTGCAAGTGTCCTCAAAACTCGTTTCTATTTATAATCATACTTACATATGTGTCATCAACATCATATCATAAAGCCTTAAAAACCATTCTACCCTGATGTAAAACACAAAATTCAAGTATTAGATCAAAATTTTTTATTATACTCTATATACATTCATGAATTACAAAAAATAAAATGGTAAATTCTCTTTCTTCTCATTTTTTTTCTCCCAACCACAGGACAAAAATCTAAGTCCTTTTATCCCCTGCAAAGGAGAGGAGCTCCTCTTAGAGGCATCATGATAATTTATAATGTCATTTTATCTTAAATTATTTTAAAGTACAACAGACAGGTATTAATTTTTTAATTTAAATATCTGATTCTATACACACAAACACCCAAGTCAGCTTGTGTTTTAAAATCTTAATAATTAAGAAAAAAGAGTTAATTTGTATTTGGGGCAACAGAAAGTTATTCTTTAGAAAAGGACAAGAGGAAAGGAAATTTTGGGAGGTGATAGAAATAAACCCTATTGTAATTGTAATGGTGATTTATAGAACCATATGTTTTAGTTAGCACTCATCAAATTGTAGGATAAATTACTAAACATTTGTATTTAAATTATGCTTTAAGAAATATGACTGAGAATAGTAATTTCACTAACAAGATGAATGCTCTAATATCTCCGCTTATCATTGATAATATTTATTTTGATATTTATATGAATTTCTGACAAATACCTTATAAGGAAGCTCATATTCATTTCAAAATACATTTTATAGTAAACTGAGGTAGATTAATGAAAATTATTAAAACGAATAATATTTATTTTTGTTGAGTATGTGAAGAAATAGGTATTTATGTTCGAAATGTAAATTCATATCATGGTTTTGGATAAAATCTGGACAGTTTCTGTCAAAGTACAAAGACATGCTTTAAACAATTTTATGTTAAAGTATTAATAAAATTATTACATATTCAATAAAAGTATTTAGAAATGTGACCATAAAATCACTTTTTATATTATATGGTTCTAAATGAGCAAGAATTCTATACCATAAGTAAAATATGCCCATAAATGTAAGTATTGTAATATGTCCATAAAACAAATTTTAGATCTTACCAATAATGTATTAGTGTCATGGCTGCTTCAGCAACTGATCACTAGTTTACTTGCTTAAGACAACAGATATTTATTCTCGCACAGATTCTGCAGGGCACAGGTCCAAAGTAAGTATCACTAGGTCAAAATAAAGATGTTAGTAGGTACATGCCCCGTGCAGAGTTTCTTATGAGAGAATCAGTTTCTTGGTTTTTCAAGCTTCCAGAAGGCTAACATTCAGCATTTCTAAGCTCACAGCTACATCACTGCGTTCTTGAAGCCAGCATCTTCCAATCTCTGTCTGCTCATCTTCCATTCTTCTCTCTGTTGTCAAATCTTTCTGTGCCTCCATTTTATAAGGATAACTGGAATTGCATTTAAGGCCCAGATGGATCATTCAGGAGAATCTTGCCACTTCGACTTCATTTAATCACTTATGCAAAGACACTTTTTCCAAAGAAAGTAATATTTATAGGCTCTAGTGATGATAATTTGCTATCTCTGAGGGCCATTTTAGTAATATGATACCGTTAAAAGTAACATACATATAAATACTTATACAAAATTCTAGAAGAACATGTAATACTAGAAATTGTTAAAATATTTAACATTGCAGAAGGGGAATGCCTATTCTGAGAAACCGTGTTAACAAGTCTATTTATAACACCAAAATTTAAAGATTAATATTTACATATGCTTGCATAAAATATGCATGTCTTAATTACATAGTTTACCTACAATGTGTGTTAGCATAGACTTCTTGTGAGTGATAATATGCATATGATAATATAGATTAATTAAAACCTCAGATTATTTAATAAACTCAAAGTAATAATTATACTATTAAACTAAAATAACATTATAAAACAAGCAATTGTTAAGTATTTTATTTATTGTCTCTTAATATAATATTATTAATAGTCTTTTATGAGTTTATTAAAGATAGTCCTAGAAATTTTTTAGCTAAAAACATGTATGCCTATAAATGGCACTTTATACTACCAGAACGTATATTCAAAAGGGTCATATTCTTTTAAAAAGTTATGTCAAAGAAGTATTTTTCTATTTAATTTCTATGATTTATTAAAGTCTCTGGAGAAAATAAAAACAGAGAACACTACAAGTAATATATTGCGGCTTTTTTTTCTCATTAGGAAAAAAGTATTTTTTTACAGATGAAATCTCATGAAAATGACACAGATTGTTGCTATGAAAAAAAGATAGTTATCTTTTCAGATTAATAGTAATGAGAAAAATTCAAATTTTTCCCATCTATTAATATATGAGGAAAATTAAACACATGTTATTACCATTATCCAGCATTCATTTTGTTTTTCTCCATTTTTTTAACTTTTAACTTTTATGGGTACATAGAAGGTGTATATATTTATAGAGTACATGAGATATTTTGATTAAGGCATACAATGTGTAATAATCCCATCAGTGTAAATGGGATATCCATCATCTCAAGCATTTATCATTCCTTTGTGTTACAAACATTCCAATTATAATTTTTAGTTATTTTAAAATATAAAATTAACTGTTGTTGACTGTTACAACCTAACACATCACATACTATACATTACACATTTGATCTAATTATATTTTTGTATCCATTAACCATCCCTCCCTACCTGCCCAATCCTCCCCAGTCTCTGGTAACCATCTTTCTGATCTCTATGTGTTCAATTGTCTTAATTTTTAGCTCCCACAAATGAGTAGGCACATATGAAGTTTGTTTTCTGTGCCTGGCTTGTTTCATTTAACATAAGTACCTTTAGTTTCACCTATATTGTTACAAATGATGAATCTCATTCTTTTTAGTGACTAAATAGTACTCTATTTTGTATAAGTACCACATTTTCTTTATCCATTCCTCTGTTTATGGACACAGGTTGCTTCTAAATCATGGCTATTGTGAATGGTACCGGAATAAACATGGCAGTGCAGATACCTCTTTGATACACTGATTTCCTTATTTTGGGGTATATACCTAGCAGTGGGATTGCTGGAAAGTATGGTAGTTTTATTTTTAGTTACATGGGAACCTCCATATTGTTCTTCATAGTGACAGTACCAATTTGCATTTACACCAACAGTCTATGAAAGTTTTCTTTTCTCCATATCTTCACCAACATTTTCATTGCCGTTTTTTTTTTTTTTTTGATAAAAGTCATTTTAACTGGGGTAAGATGATACCTCACTGTAGCTTCGATTTGCATGCCTCTGATGATTGAGGATTTTGAACAACTTTTTATATAGCTGCTTGTCATTTAAATGTCTTCTTTTGAGAAATGTCTATTTAGATCTTTTGATTATTTTTAATCAAATTACCAGATATTTTAGAGTTGTTTGAGCTCCTTATATATTCGTGCTATTAATCTCTTGTTTACAAATAATAGTTTGCAAATATTTTTTTCTCATTCTGTGAGTTGTCTCTTCACTTTGTTCACTGTTTCTTTTGTTTTGCAGAAGGTTTTAAGCTTGATGTAATTATATTTGTATACTTTTTATTTTATGTCTGTGTTACTTATATATAGTATATATTTGTATACTATTTATTTTATGTTTAGCTTTGGTGGTCTGGGCCATTGTGGCAATAGTCAAGAAATATTTACCCGGATAAATGTGCTTGAGAGTTTCCCTAATGTTTTCTTTTAGTAGTTTCAGTTTCAAGTATTATATTTATGTTTTTAGTCCATTTTATTTGTTTTTTGTTTTTTTTTTTTTGTATATGGTGAAAGATAGGGATTTAGTTTCATTCTTCTACATATAAATGTCCAATTTTCGCAGCATCATTTATTAAAGAGACTCTTTTTTTCCCCCAGTTTATGTTGTATGTTCTTGGAATCTTTGTTGAAAATGAATTTACCATAGTTATATAGAGTTATTTCTAGGTTTTAAATTCTGTTCTATTGGTCTTTGTGCCTGTTTTTTGTTTCATTTTGTTTTGTTTTTGCCACTATCATGCTGTTTTAATTTCAACAGATTTGTAGCATAATTTGAAGTCAGTTAATGTGATTCCTCCAGGTTTTTTTTGTTGTTGTTCTTGTTGTTTTCTTTTTCTTTTAGCTCAAGATGGCTTATGCTGTTCTGGGTATTTTGAAAATTTTAGGACTATTTTTATTTCTATGAAGAATGCCACAGATATTTTGTTAAGAATTTTACTGAATTTGTACATAGCTTTGGGTAGTATGGATATTTAAACAATAGTGATTCTTCCAATATATGAACATGGAGTATGTTTCCAGTTTTTTTGTGTCCTCTACAATTTCTTTTATCAATGTTTTATAGCTTTTATTATAGAGGTATTTTACTTTGATTAAGTTTATTCCTAGGTATTTTATTTTATGTGTAGCTATTGTAAATGGGATTACTTATCTTGGTTTCTTTTTCATCTTGTTCATTATTGGTATACAAAAATTCTACTCATCTTTTTGTATTAATTTTGTGTCTTGCAACTTTCCTAAATTTGTGTATCATTCTAATAGTTTTTCGGTGGGCTCTATAATTTTTTTCCTAATATAAACTCATATAATCTTCAAACAAGGATAATTTGACTCCTTCATTTCCAATTTTGATACTTTTATTTTTATTTTCTGGGTGCTCTAGTTAGGACTTCCAGTACTGTGCTGAATAAAAGTGGTGAAAGCAGGAATCCTTGTTGTATTCCAAATCTTAGAGGAAAGGCTTTCAGGTTGTTCTTTTTTTTTCATATTTAGTATGATACTAGCTGTGAAATTGTCAAAGATGGCTTTTATTATGTTGTGGTATAATCCTTCTATCCCCAGTTCTTGAAGGCTTTTTTTTTTCATGAAGAGATATTGAATTTTATCAAATGCTTTTCAGCATCAATTAAAATTATCATACATTTATTACTATTCATTCTGTTTATATGATGTATCACATCAGTTGATTTGCATATATTGAACCATCCTCACACCCCTGAAATAAATTACATCCAAAAGGTCAAGATAAATGATCTTTTACATGTGTTATTAAGTGTAGTATGCTAGGATTTTGTTGAGAATTTGTGGATCAATGTTCATCAGGGATATTGACGTGTAGATTTATTTTTTGATGTGTCTTCATGTGGTTTTGGTATCAAGGTAATACTAGTCTTGTAAAATGAGTATAAAATATTCTCGCCTGTTTTTTGGAATATTTTGATTATACTTCATTCTAGTTCTTTAAATGTTTGAGAAAATTCAGCAGTAAAGCCATAAGGTCCTGGGGTTTTCTTTGCTTGAATATATTTTATTATGGCTTTGATCTTATTATTGTTATTGATCTATTCAGATTTTGGATTTTTTCATTGTTCCATCTTGGTAGGTTTTATTTGTCTAGCAATTTATCAGTTTTTTTCTACATTTTGTAATTTACTGGCATAGAATTATTCATAGTAGCATGTAATGGCCCTTTGAATATTTGTGGTATTAGCTGCAACATTTCCTTTTTCAGTTCAGATTGTTATTACTTAGATATTGCTTTTTTCTTAGTCTGGCTAAAGTTTTGTCAACTTTATCTTTTCAAAAAAACCAAATTTTAATTTCATTGATGTTTTGCATTTCTATTCATTTTAATTTGATTTATTTCTGCTCTAATGTTTATGTTCTCTTTTCTTCTAATGTTTGTGTTTTGATTTTTTTTGCTATTCTACTTGTTGAACATGAATTGTTAGGTTGTCTATTTGAAGTTTTTCTACTTTTGTGATGTTGGTGCTTATTGCTAAAACTTTCCTCTTAATACAGATTTTGCTATATCCCTTAGGTTTTGCCATGTTTCTTTCCATTTTAATTTGTTTCCAGACATTTTTAAATTTTCTTTTTAATGTTTTCATTTACCTGCTGGTCATTCAGGAGCATATTGTTCAATTTCTATAGTGTCCAACATTCTGCCTGTCATTGATTCCTAAGTGGTTTTCTTTCTGGATGATCTGTCCAACGCTGAAAGTGGGGTCCTGAAGTCTCCAGCTCTTACTGTTTTAAGGTCTACCTCTCTCTTTAACTCTAATAATACTTGTGTTATAAATCTAGGTGCACTAGTACTGGGTGCATATATATTTACAATTGTTATATCCTTTTTGCTAGATTGACCCCTTTATCGTTATGTAACGAATTTCTTTGTCTCTTTAGTGTTTCCGTCTTGAAATCAATTTTGTCGAACATAAGTATAGTTACTCCTGCTCTTTTTTGGTTTTTATTTGTATGGGATGCCTTCTATCCATCTCTTTATTTTTAGCATAAATGTATCTTTATAGCTGAATTGTATTTTTTACAAGCAACAGGACTTATTTTATTTTCCCCTCTGCAGACACTGTATGTCTTTTGATTGAAGACTTTAGCACACTTATATTCAATGTTATTTTTCTTGCCTGGTTGTTTCATGATCCTTATCCCTCCTTTCTTCCTTTCTTTTCTGTGAAGATGATTTTCTATGGAGTGCTTTAATTTCCTGCTTTTTATTTTTTTGTGTATCTGTTGCAATTTATTTTTGATTATCTTATAACCCGTTTTTCCAAATTGATAAAAACACTGATTGCAAAACACAAATACACTAACAGGCAAAGAGAAAACTTATACAGTTTCTACATTTTTAATCAACATTCCCCAATTTTTAACTTTTTATTTATTGTTTCTATTTATATCTTATCTTACTATGTCTTCAAAAGTTGTCTTAATTAGTTTTCATAGATTAATCCTTAATCTTTCTACTCAAGATATGAGTAGTTAGCACAACATAATTGTGGTGTTATAGTGTTATAATAATCTGCGTTTTTCTGTGTACTTAATATAAATAATGAGTTTTGTACTTTCAGATGATTTATTTTTTCTCAGTATCAACTTTTTCTTTCAGTTTAAATAACTACCTTTAGTATTTCCTGTAGGACAGGTCTGGGGACGATGAAGCCTCTCAACTTTTTGTTGTCCTTTGGCAAGTTCTTTTTTTCTCCTTCATGTTTGAAGAATATTTCACTGGATATGCTTTTGTAGATTTTCCCTTTGGCACTATAAATATGTCATACCACACTCTCCTGGCCTGTAAGTTTTCCACTGAGACGCCTGCTGGCAGTCATGCTGGAGCTCCTTTGCATGTTATTTGTTTCATTCTCTTGCTGCTTCTAGGGTCATTTTGTTATCCTTCACATTTGGCAGTTGGAGTAATAAGTGTCTTAATGTCGTATTATTTCAGTTAAATCTGCTGTTTTGTTCTATGATTCAAAGGGTATCTTCAGTCAGCAACTGATAAAACTTTCCAGAACTGGGTTCTTCCCTTCAAGATGGTAAGTTCTCTTCCGACCCAGTTTGTGTTTAGAAATGTCATCTGGGAGCTCGGGCCTGGAATAAAGGCCTCGTGACACTCCCTGGTGCCCTGTTATACTGTGGCTGAGGTACAACTCAAGCTGCAAGACAAATTCCTCTTTAGTCTTTCTTCTCTTCTTTTCACTAAAAAGAAAGCGTCTCTCTCAGAGTTGTGAGCTGCACTGCCCAGGGTTCAGGGAGGGATTGCATAAGAACTCCCTTGGCTGCCCTAGCTGATATCTTACTAGGTCATGTGTAGCCTAAGCCCACTGGCTCTGAGCCCAGCACAGCTCCAGGATTTGCCCAGAAATTGAAGTCTCTCTGGGCTAGACTGCCTTTCAAGTTTATTTAGCACCCCGTATCTCTGTAGCCCACTGTGTTGCGGCTAACCAGAACTCAGGCTCTGACCACTGGACTAAAAGATACCCCTCCGGCTGGGGCTGATCTAAACGCTCCTGCTTGGGCACCAGATAAATTCTGCCCTGTGTTGCTTTCTACTGTGACAGGCAGTGCTGGATTCCAATATAAAGACCACAGTGACTGTGCTCTCCCATCCCCAAAGACACAGATACTCTCTTCATGCCACATGGCCATTGCGAAGGGATTGCAGAGAGATGTCATCAGTAATTCAAGACTGACTCTTCTACGCTTTCAGTGTCTCTTTCCTTCATTTGATGTTAAAATCAGGTACTGTCATTACTCATGTGATTTTGGTTCTTATGTAGGTGTTTTCTTACGTATATAGTTGTGCAATTTGGTGTTCCTGTATGAAGCATGAATGCTAGAGGGCTCTAGTCAGTCATCTTGCTTCCTGTCTTTCCCAAACATTATTTTTAGTTAATTAGGGATAAACACATGATGTCTGACAGTGCCTGCTTAGAGGGCTTACAAATTTGGAAGGTAGGAGAGAGTGCATAAATTTAACATAACAATACTAGTGAGTATAAACTTAATGTTAATAAGATGAAATCAACAGTAATAAATTACAACTAAATTCAGAAGGAACTGGCATTCAATACAGGATGTTCTGTGAATTGTAAAGTTGTATGGAAATTCAGGGGCTCTGTTTAATTCTAACGGAATGTAGGAATTTCAATTATGATGTCTCTGGTATATAATTTAGCAATTACAACCTCTCATAATTAGCAAATAGTGTCATCCCATGTTTCTCTCTCTTATCTCTATCTCTGTCTTTTCTTTATCTTCTCTTTCTTTATCCCTTATTTTTTTTTTTTTTTTTTTTTGAGACGGAGTTTTGCTCTTGTTGCCCAGGCTGGAGTGCAATGGCGTGATCTCAGCTCACCGCAACCTCTGCCTCCTGGGTTCAGGCAATTCTCCTGTCTCAGCCTCCCAAGTAGCTGGGATTACAGGCAGGTGCCACCATGCCCAGCTAATTTTTTGTATTTTTAGTAGAGATGGGGTTTCACCATGTTGACCAGGATGGTCTTGATCTGCTGACCTTGTGATCCACCCGCCTCGGCCTCCCAAAGTGCTGGGATTACAGGCTTGAGCGACCGCGCCCGGCCCTCTTTATACTTTTTTTAACATGATCTTACAAACCATGATAAAACTATTTAAAACAAATCTTAAAGTTTTAATCAGTAAAGTGAATAATCATGATGCTGGCTTAATTTTACTTTACTCAGTTATTGGCTTTGATTTTATCCTGCAAACCTCTTATTTTGTGAGTTAGATGATCCCAAACTATATCAGATCTGACTCACTTAATTTCAATAAGTTTTCACTATGCTGAATGTTGAGGAGAAATATAAAGACCTTTATTTCTTGCCCTAAGAGAGCTTCATATATCCTTTTAAAAGATACACTGAGTTGACAAAATATAATTTATTGTAACATATAAGTTTTTAAGACAACCAGGAAGTACCTAATGTGGCCTGAGGTCTACCTGGGGTAAACTCTACCAAGACAAGTGATGTGCAGCTCACTTTTAAAACTGTCAAAATGCCTGAGTTGCAGCAGAAATGTAAAAAATACATATTTATGTACATGTATGTATGTGTATATATGTACGTGTATATATGTGTAAATATATACACGTGTATATGTGTAAAGAAATATATGTACATGCATATGTGTGTAAATATATGTACATGCATGGATGTGTAAATATATATGTGCATGTATATATGTGTAAATATATATATGTACATGTATATGTGTGTGTGCGTATATATATATATATATATATATAGTTTTATTAAAACTTATTTTATATTCCAAAATAGAATACTACTTACTGAACCTGAGGAGGGCCTATCACCATGCTTTCCCACGGCTGCTTACTTTATCTCAGTGTCACAGTTTGCCAAAACAAAAATGAAATAAAGACAAAATAAAAACAGCTTTGAATTGATTTTGTTTTTTCCTTACATGTCACTATCCATGTGTGAGTCCTCTCAGGGAATAATCAATTCATTTTATTTCATTCTAATTTTATATGGACTTATTATTTACTTATTTGTTTTATTTTAATATGAATGTTCAATAAAAGATTGAAAGAGAGAATCCTTATCACCATAGATGCTGACGCTAAAAATGTTCTTGGAATAAACTGAAGATCAGTTTACTTCCCAAGAAATGTTTCCCTTCTATATACTGCAGCCATTGGGGCCATAGCCTCTCCAGTCAGGCTGCTAGAGATAAACCAATATTGTACTCATTTTTAACAGACTTTTATTGCAGGGAAAGTTGCTTAATCTCTCCGTGCTACAGTTTTTTTGTCTGAATAATGAGCATAAACACAGGCAACAATAGATAAAAATAATAAGAAAAGAGAGTATTTCTTCTCTTCTTATCTGAAGCATAGTAATATGTGCTATCTAGATCTATCCATCCATCCATCTGCCATCTATCTATCTATCTATCTATCTATCTATCTATCTATCTATCCATCCATCTATCTATCATGTCTGTATCTATCTATTAAATACCTATCTATATAAATGCATGAATGTATTTGCATATGTACATATAGTATATGCATATACACCCACATACATCTTTCATATCTATATCTATTTTTATTTCTACTATCTGTCAGTAACCTATCTATCTAAATGTCTTTTAAAAAAATTGATGAGCTTATTGCTATTGTAACTTAGATTTGGTATACATACTTATTCAGAAGCATCCAGACACCTTCAGAGATACTGACAGATCTGATACTTCTTAGAGCTAGTTTGTTAAATGGATGCAAGCATATAATTTAATCAGGCAATTGGAGAAATTTTATAATTTTTCTCCAGTCTTCAGCAGGAAGAATATCACTAAACCAATCAAATGTATATATATATATACATACATACACATACACACACACACATAAACCATATTGATGTTTATATATAAACATAGACCATATAAACCATATTGATCAAGGTTAAGACCTAGTAACATTTTAAGTCAGCCATGTATCTCAAATATCCTTGCTCATTTTATGCTGCATTCCACTACTGTTTCCTTTACCTCAATATCGTCATTAAAAAATACATGTTAAACTAATTTCTGCTAAATATAAAATGTAGCTTAAATTTTTAGTTGATATAGAAGTATTTACATTTTCATAGAATATTTATGGTTTAAGAGATGATTGTAAAATATTGATAGAACTTTATAACTGTATTGGTGATATTTGAGAAAAAATGACAGGCAGAAGTCATAGAGGAGGGGAGGTAGGTAGCTTGCTGGCACCTCTCAATGAAGTAATTCTTGTCAAGTAAAATAAGCTTAAAACAATTTATGGATAAGAACTAATTTGTTCTATGACAAAATTTTAGAAATACAAATTCATTTCTATGAAACAACATGGGCATTCTTTGAGCTTGTATCCCTCATGGCCAATAATAATAAAAGTCCTGTCACTATTCAGTGTGCTGAGGTTTGCTGAACGATGACTTTCTTTATTCAACATTTTTTCCTTAGGTGAAAAAATATGTTAGTGAGGTAATTAGCTGCTATATCATAGATGTATATTCCAAGTTTGCACCTTTGTCTTCAGCCCATTATTCTTACTTCTATTCTGATTTTCATTGCTTTGCCTAGTCCACTAGTACAGCTGTTCTTTGTATTACTATAAAAATAAATATAAAAATTTGCCCTTTTATTTGAATTATATTATCAAATTCTTTGTTGTGTCTCTTTATCTAATGACTCACCTTTTGACTCTTACCTTCAAGATTATTTCCCCCCCACTAAGGTTTGTAATTGAAAAATAAAAATTACATATATTTACAGCATACATTGTGGTTTTCTGATAATTTGTGTACATTGTGAAATGACTAAGTCAACAAATTAACATTTCTGTTATCTCACATGCTTGCCAGGTTTACTTGCGAAAACATTTAAGATTTACAAGGTTAAATTTTAAGTGTATATTTAATCATGTCTTCACATTGCTAATACATTTTAATCCCTCTTTACGTGCTACAGAAGAGGCAATTTTTACACAGCGTCAAAGGCCCCTGACAAGAAATAAAGTCACATTTTCAGAAGAAGAACTTGCCATTTTAATGTCTTCAATGCCGTATCAACTGACATAACATTTCTACATTTAGCTTTTCCCACATTGTTACACACATCTCATGTCTTCTGTAGGATTTTTTGCCTGTCTCTTTCACCAATTGGGGAATGTATGTATACTCATTGTTAAAGTTAAATATGACCACAGCTATAAAATCCCCCTAAATTCTCTGAGTTCCCAGGGCATATTGGATATACATTTTTTTGCAATTATGCTTATAAACATTTTGTTATCTTTACAAATACTTAGATTCTGTTTTCTAAATTCCCTGAATAACATGCCAGAAAACATCAATTTCCTCAGCCCTAGTAATAAAAATAAGTTTCAAACTGATATATGTAACTTGTTCACTGATTGATCGAAAAGAGTGTTGTTGCTTAAAAGGAAGTTACAATGGTCCAACGTTCCTCTAAAAGATCAATGACACATCTCTGTTTTCTCATGAGTGCCCATGTTTCTTTTTGTTGGTGAGCTCAGGTCTTTCTGTTTTCATCCTATTATCTAGGGAGACGTTTCTCAATAAATTTGCTAATCACTGACAAGTGGCAGTTATAAGTCTGTCACTACTGGGGTTTTATTGTTGCATCAATCAATTCTTAAACCCTTCTTTCTTGTCTCCTGTGCAGAAGAACTACTTAAAACAACCTTTCAGGCACAATTGACTAGTACTGCTGCTCTCTGCCCTGAAATATGGCCAATCTGGAAGAGCTAAACAGAGGCATTTGGGGTTTCTGTGTTGGAGAAATCGTTGTGCTCCGTATTTCCTTATAGATGAGAATTCTTTCCTATTATTTATCAATGAACCAATGACCATACTGAAAGATAAATGGAAAATATCTGGTAAAAGTCAGGTCTGGCATCTGTGGAGTTAAATAGCTTTAGCTTAGTTCAAATAGATGCTTTATAGAATTAAGCATTACAGGCTACTTTTAGGGCCTTTGTTTAACATTAACATTCAAGACATAAAGTGAGGTTCAAATATTACCTTCTATTTTGCTTAAAAAATAATGCAATATCCAAACTGTAAACCACTATTTGTTTGGTATCATACTCTTAGGTTGCTTTCACCGTCTCTCCAATGTATGTTACTGAGAATGTGGGATTTAATGTTTATTTACAGATGTCATAATTTTACTTTATGTAAATATGTCTTGAATAATTCTTTACTCACTCAAATACATGTTTATGAACTTGATTAATATTGTTGTGCATAGCTCCTGTTCAATGTTGTATAATAATCTGTTGTATAAATATACTGTAATTCTGAAATCTAGATTGTTTCTAGTCTCATGCTATCATACACATTACTGTGAAAAATAATCCAGTCTGTATTTTCAGGGGGTATCTGTACAAAATATTTTCTAGAATATACACACAGCAGTTGAATTATTGTGTACAAGTTAAATAAATTTTCAACTTTAAAAAGCATTGCAAAAGCTTTATCTTAAACCATCTTAGTGTAATATATTCTGCAATCACCTGTAAAATTGCATGTAATTATCAAAAGAAACTCTAGAACTAAATTAATAAATTTAGCATTGACAAATAGTATCAAAGCAGTGTACAAAAATTAATCATGAGCCTATATCTTAGCTATCAATAATTGGAAAATGAAATAAGCATGTATAATAAAAACATATATACACGTGTGTGTGTATATATATACATATATATAAAACAAGTGAAATATTTTTTAAGTATAAATCAAATTGTATACCAAAACTGAAAACATTGATAAAAATTATCCTAAATAAATGGTGAGATGTAGTACGAAAACAGATTGGAAAGCTCATTATTGTTAAGATATCAATTCTTTCCAAATTTATCTATAGACCGCATGATTTTAATCAAAACTCTGAAAGAATTTGTTGTACAAATAGACAAGAGATCAAAAAGCACATCAATGGAACAGAAATAGGGACTAAAAGTAAACCTTTAAAATTATGGGTTTTTTTGACGAAGTTACAGAGATATTTAATGGAGAGAATATGATCTGTTCAATAAATGGTGCTAAAGAAACTGGAAATTAATATACAATAAAAGAACCTTAACTTAAACTTCACATCTTATAGAAATTAACTGAAATAATTTTAGATAGCAATAAAAATACAAAATTGTGATATTTTAAGAATAAAACAGAAAAAAATCTTCTTAGACATAATCCTAAAAGTATACTGATAAAGAGAAAAAAATAGATTTAATCAAAGCTTAAAATTTTTACTCTGTGAAAGACATGGTGGAGAGAATGAAAGAGAAGCTATATATTCAGAGTGAATTGAATATATGACAGGAGATGTGTTTCCAAAATGTATAAAAACCTCCAAAAAATGAAAACTAAGAAAACACAGAGCTAATTTTTAAAATGAGAAAAACCCTTGCATACACACTTTATGAAACAGGATATACAGCAAACTAATGAGAACATGATTAAATGCTCAATATCATTACTATAGAGAAATGCAAATTAAATCTACATCTAGATATCACTACACAAAGATGTAGAATAACTAGCGCTCTTATATATTACCAACAGGAATGTAAAATGATAAAGCCACCAGCAGGAATGTAAAATGATAAATGAAAAGTTTGAGAGTTTCTTTTAAACTTCAGTATACACTTAACACATGACCCAGCATTCTATTTCTAGGCTTTACACAGGAGTAAACATTCATTTTCACTATAAAGTGTGTATATGTGTTGAGAGCACTTTTATCCATAACCCTCTAAGGATGAAAAAACCCAAATGTCCTTCAATAAATCTATCTTTTCCAGTGAAATAGATGAGAATCATGTGTTTACATAGGATTCTGCAATGCACAGGTTTTAATTTTGACTTAAAAATTAGACAAGATTAAAAAATTATGTTCAACATATTATACAATAGTATGAAAACGAATTTAAAATAAAATGTCAAAAACAAGATCGTCAAAATTTTTTAAAAGATGACATTGTTTTCACATGCATTTACACAATTCATGCATTCATTCATTAGCTTGATATATGTAAAAAAAATGTAAACAATATTACTATCCAATATCATTTATATATCAGGACTAAGACATGATAGACATAATTTCATAAAATATTTTAAATTTTCAGTTTAAGAAAATATATAAACACGTAAGAGTTGCAAACAGTAAGCATAAAACACAAAAATCTAGGATTTTGTCAAGAGCAACATAAAAGCATTGAAAATCAATTTGGCGATCTTTCTACAGGGTAGCTATATAGACAGCATGGTACCAGTGGCTGGAAATAATCAGAAAGCCAAGGCAAGGTGCCAGGTGCTCGTGGTCATGCAGGAAGTTCCCTGAAGGAGTCACGGCTCTGCAGTGTATTCTCTTTGATGATGACAGAGGCCAGTTATTCACTGATACAGCCTATACAGGCCAATATGGTCATTTGATAAAGTTCAGCACGTTAGATATGACTGAAACAACATCAGTGACTCTAAAGTTTTTTCATACTCAAGAGGATATCATTTTGTTTGTGTTCAAATCCTTTCTGCAAGCAAAATCTTAAGACATCCTACAGAGTGTCTTATTTTATCGGGAAATTAACTGTCAATTGAACTTTTGTCTTTTTAAAAGTTCATGGCTGCATTACATCATCAAAGAAGTTCTGAGGTAATGTTATGCCTTGAACAGAATGATTTTATTAAATTCCATTCCTGTTACACCACCAACTCCTTTGAAGCACTCACTGAACATTTCTTTTAATAAACCCTCCTTTGTATCTTTTTTGCCTACTAGTTTTCAGGAAAAAAATATGTAAATATTTACCACTATTTTTGCATACTTTAAGTCAGAGAATTGATAGGTTTTATTGTGTTTCTAACACATAGTTCTCTGATTAATCATGTGTACTCTTAAACCATGGCTATGACAAACAGTCTAATCGAGTTTTTGTGCTGAATAAATACATAAATAAGTGCACAATTAAGAAATAAATGGGTAAATAGATGAAAAGTAGACCAAGTATTTAAATTATAGAAAATTACAATAGAGCTTGATATTCTAAATAAATTTTATTCCTTTAGCTAGAGAACATATGGTTACTTTAAAATAAAGTGAATATTCACTGGATCTTACTGAAATATAACATTCTATAAAATAAAATTATTTTCTTACAGATTGACAGGTTAAATTTAGTAACACTTAATATTTCAGTGTTTATTCTCTCTCACATATATCTGTATAGAGTATATTTAGAGTCAACTTATATTATGCTTATTATAGATACATAGTATATCTGTGTATAAGTGTGTATGCATATATGCAAAACTAGTAAGGTATATGTGTGTGTATATATATATATATATATAAAACGCATAAATATGCATGCATATACTCATTTTTTAAAGCAAAATTGGAATAGTATAGATTGGCAACATGCTTTTATCCTTTTTCTGATTCATAAACTATTATTAATAAGCTCTCTCATATATTAAGCTATATATAAAATTTTGCATAATGGTTGTATTATATTCAATAATGGAGTTATAGAATGATTAATTTGGCCATTCAGGCATTATGTTTTCTATGATGTTACTCTATGACTTCTATAGCTATTTAATTACTGAATATGCTTTTATTCAGGGGAACTTCTGTGGGATTTGCATAGAATTAAATTATGCCACCAATATACTTAAGTATGAGATATTTCATCTTTTTCTGTCTTTATTCATAACTTTAATATACAGTGCTAAAAATTAATTCAATTCAGGCTTGTTCAATTCATCTTCTTCCCCTACATTTTAAACACTATTCTGATAAATAGATAGTCAGAAACATTTGTTTCGACATATCTTTAGGAAGCCAAATTAATCATATTGGTATTCAAATTAATGTGGCTGAAATTATGAATAATTTGATTTTTAAAATTTCAAACCTTGTGTTGTTGAATCGTATTAAAGAAGTACATACAGAGTAAAAAATTCTCTAAATATATTGTTATATTGATAAATTGACAGACATACCCAGCTTGTCTCTCTCTGTTAGTTTTCCTCTCCCTCTTTCCTTTTCTATCTCACTCTTTCTCATTCTCTTTTTGTCTCTCTCTCTCTGCATGTATTTCACAATATAGAACAGAGTGAATGAATATCTCACAATGTAGTGAGAAACAATAAATAACATCTTTAAATAAAGCTCTTGCTATTAATTGGCTATTTAAATTTCAATAAAGCATAATACATAATTATTAGAAATAACTACAATATTCATTTATTTAAATGAAGTTTGACTAGAATTAAGAAAACATAGTTGCTAGTTCTTCTATTTCCCATTAACATGTTTATGAATAAATCATAAATCCCAAACTATATTTTATAATATTTAAAATAAAAATAAAATTTTATATATATACTTTTTCTGAATTTGAGAATAAGTACTGGCAAAAGAAATGTCTAGTCCATAATCTCAGTCTTATGTTTAGAAAAGGAAAAGTGTAGAGTAGTTAAGAGACTTGTTCAAGCAAATCTAAACATAGTTAACCTGGGAATCTGGGTCCCTGAACCTTTTTACTAAGCTTACTCTGCTAAAGGGAATTTCCAGGTGTAGAGCGCTGTTATTTTTTAGTGTAACATGCTTTTGCTCTGGATTAAACATCTGAGTTGGTTGAGTCAGTGAATGTTATGGCACTGTGATGGTCCCTTTCCCACCCCTGCAAGTTTCTATTCTTTCAGTTTCTAAACACAGCAGACCTGTCTCTGCACTTGTCCAGTTGGGGTTCTTAGGCTTAGTACAAGACTTTTCACGTGCTACTGAAAAACGGAGTCCTAATCTGACCCTGTTCCCAATTATTTCACTAACGACAAAGAACACACTTCTGTAGATATTTTCAGGTCAGAAAGCAATTTTCAGGTCAGACAAAAGAATTTAAAAACAGTTTGAGAAAATAAATTTAAATTTTTTGTTTGTTTTTTGAGATGGAGTCTGTCTGTCCCCAGGCTGGAGTGCAGTGGCCCAGTCTCGGATCACTACAACCTCTGCCTCCCAGGTTCAAGCAATTCTCATGCCTCATCCTCCCAAGTAGCTGGGATTACAGGGACCCATCACCACATCCAGCTAATTTTTGTATTTTTAGTAGAGATGGGGTTTCACCATGTTGACCAGGATAGTCTCGATCTCTTGACCTTGTGATTCACCTGTCTCGGATTCCCAAAATGTTGAGATTACAGATGTGAGCCACCGCACCCGGCCAATTGGAGATTTTTAATTATCAAAACCTCTGAAGAGAAATTTCATTATAATAAAATAATACAAATAAAATATTCTACTGTTCTTCACAGGCTGTTAGTGCAAGCTCTGCCTTGAGTAGGTATTGAAGAGAGAGAAAGCATAATGTATGCTTTTGCCCCCAAGTACATTAAAAGTTTTAAAGAAAGAGACCTTAAAGATAATTTTCTCACATAGAAATAAAAATTATCTATGCATTGTCTAATCAGCGAATGCCATAGAGTTTAGGTGTTGAACAGATGAGAGTAATTGAATTAAGTGTATTGAAAAATACATTTTAAGACAATATACATGTGGTTTTCCCAGATGTGATATAACCAATGAATGTTTTCTTAATATGTGTAAATAAACATTACAGTTTTACCCATCTCCCTTTCATATTTCCAGTAGAAATTATTAGTGATCAGACCTTCTTAAACAATAGATACATATTATATTCTTTTATAATTAAATATAATTTTATACAAAATATTCTAAATAAATAACATAAAGTTCCCTCCATTTAAGTAAACACTTATTTTGTAGTATTTAAATAATGATACTGACAACAATTTATTGATTTATTTACTACATGTTGTTTTTCAAACTAAGCACATTATGTATGTTTCCTCAATAAACCTTAACACACCTCTTTTGATTGAAGACTGAAGTCTCAGATTACATAATTTATCCAAGGTCAAGTGATAGTAGGTTGCAGAAACAGAGTTTGAATTCAGGTCTGTATAACAACCTTATCCTTAAAATGATGCTATAATTCATTCACATATATAATGGTATTTTCTACGTGAAACTGTTTCATTACTGTAGGACTGCAATATACTTGAAAGCATATGTTAAAATAGGAAATGATATTTTAAAAATCTCTACATTAAATCAGGAACTGTACCAAAACATGAAAATAAAATATTACTAGTTCCTTCCATGTTACTTCCTAAGGACATTATGTGTAACAATGCTAGACAGGATTGTAAATCATATACAGAGATTAACTGAGGCTCACCAATCATTCACTGCCATAGAGCATTCACTTGACTCTAGATAAGATCTTCTAAGTAACAAGACTTACTGTGTTATTATGTAGATATATGAAGTTCCACATTACCATACCGAATAAGGCAGACAGCAGATGTTCCCAGTTATACATGGTGACATTAACATGACAAAATCCATATCAGTCCTGAAACTGATCTAAAATTCCATTACCTCATTATTGATTAATTGCTCCAACTTTAAATTTACTTGAGATGAACTTGACTTATATGTCTACTTTGTCGATTTATTCCAGAATATTCTACCTGTCAAAATAAAGGAATCTGATGATTTCTTTTAAAAAAGAGAATAGGTATACTGACTGGCGCAGTGCCCTTGATAAATAAAAAAAAAAACAACAACACATAACACACAGTGGGCTTATTCATCCTAACAAAGCCAAATTACACATGTAACAATTAGGCCTGTAATTCATTCCCAATGACTAAAATAATGAAAATACTTTAAATTTTACCAAGGTGTTTTGCACCCTCTTTTTATAGTTTTGATCCAAACAGAAAAAAACTGTAAGGGGAAATACCACTGTGTCTTAAATGTTACATAAGTGTTTTGAAAATTCCTAAGGGGAAAAATTGAAGTACTCTTTAGGTATTATTTTGTTTGTTTTTGAAGATGATATGGTAAGTGAAGGGTTGAAGATGGTATGGTAATACTTGGACTTCTTTTCATTTCTAACTTGAGATAATACAACTGTACATATTTTTCCCTGATCACAAAATTATTAGATTGACCCATATGGATACAGATATGTATCCTGTGTTATATTATGCATACATCTATTCCTGTATTTTTCAAAATAATTTATTCTCGTAAGTTAATGAATAATCAAATGCTATGTGATTGAAAAAGACTGATGGGAAGGGGTTTATTAAGAAGAAGATACTCTTTTATTGACAGATAAAGTAAGCTTCAAAAGTCATAAGAAATATTAAATGCACTTTGAAAGGTATACATTAATCAGATAGTTGAAAATGAAGAACTACAATGTCTCAGCAAGGTGAATTACTCATTTAAAGCATGTTGTTCAGAAAAGAATAAATCATGTTCAGCAGAAGGTGTATGATTCATTGTCACCACAGAAAAGAATTTTGCTTGGTATGAGTGAGCATATTCCATAGAATTCAAAGGTGGAACGAGAAATTTAAGTTGATTTTTGTAGAAACAAAATAATATGTTCAGTCATCATTTATTGTGTGCTCACTTGGCTCTGACACAATTCTGATTCACTTAATGTTTTAGCTAATTTAATTCTTCTAGGTATCCTAGGAGGCATATAACACTATTTCACAAAAGAGGTAGTAGTGAAAGCCAACATCGGTGCTAGTATTGCCTCCACTATGACCATTAGCTTCTGTACTACCACCATTATCACCCTAGCCTCCTACTACCACATGCACTATCACTACAACTATGACCACATCCACAACTACACTGCTCAATACTACTGCCATGATGACTAGCACTTCCACCCTAGCCCACTACCAACACCAACACCAGTCTGACTTAAGCCATCATCAACTCTTCTTTGGGTACAACAGCTTTGTCCTAATTGATCCTCCAGCTGCTATTAACATTCTTTCAAGTTTATTTTCTACATAAAATCTAAATAAATCTTCTAAAATGTAAAACTGACCACATAAATTTCTTATTTAAAAATCTAGTGACTTCTTATACTATTTAACAATAAATTCAAATTTCTCCCCATGCTCTACAAAACCCTATATGATCTAGCTTTTGCCCTCTTCTCCAAAGGATATCTTCACCTTCTTCACCTTCCTTTACCATCTTCACCTTCCTTTACCAAATAATTTGGCTTTTCCACTTTGTCTCAAATATGCAAAGCTCACCTTACTTCAGGACCTTTCAAATTCATATGGCTCTGCCTGGAGTAATTTCTTCCCAACCTTTCCATGATTCTTTTTCTTACTTTATTCAGGGGTCTCTTAGAGATTCATGTCTGACAAAATTCTTCCCTAAACAAGTAAGTACTAAAATGATACCCTTGCCCCTGACCAAATGACTCTCCTTTCCTCTTCCTTTTAAATTTTCTATATAGCATTATAATGCTATTATTTGAATAACTATTTTGTGAGTTATTACAGTGGGCTAGATCTTGGAGGTATAGCAAAGAACAAATGAAAAGAAAAGACAAAAGATGCAAACTCTACCTTCATAAAGCATATATTCTAATCTCTAGAGAGCAAATATTAACCAAAAGTAACATTTAAAAATCTATGAGCTGTTAGAAATAAAAACAAATCCTATACAGCATTGCAATTTACAAGGAATACTTTGTTTTTTTTTTTTTTTGAACCTATTACATCACTGGGGCAAGAACATAGAACTATTTGGATGATGTACAACTTTAATTTTAATTGAACTGACTTACTTTGCTTTGGAGTTCACTTAAAATTCAAAGAGTTTGGGTTCATTTAGAAAATGAACCTGAGCAGTATATTCCACTATGACATTTGCTGTTTCCAAAGGCCAAAGAGGTCCATCAGGCATTGCTCCCAACTTTTTAAAAATTAGTGTTACAATATATAAGAACCAATAAATTACCTTTTATCTAGAATGGAATTTCTAAAACATCCCAACAGCTGAACACCTAGAAATTCAAAAGTATAATATATCTCTCAGTCTCTGTCTTCCATAGATTTTACCAAAATATATAGTGCACCCATGAACTCTTAACCTCATTTTACAATTAGCATGATATAATCACAGCAATGGGTAATCATGGTACTCCATAGAAGCAAAAAAAAAAAAAATATATATATATATATATATATCTCCTTACAGGCAAAACTTACAGGTGCCTTATAATTTACATATTTCTGTGGTTATATGGCAAAAAATAAGGTCTTGTTATAAGAAAACTTCTAAATAATATTTTATTTGACTATAGAAAAATAAATTTCTAGACCAATATCTGTATATCAAGTACCAGATATAATTTCTCAAACACACTGAAACATAGCCAAACACATTTGGAGGAGGAGCTAAATATGTTTAAGAAGATCCAATGAAATTATGTAATTCTGTTTTTTTTGCAAGGGCAAAAGAAGAATAACAAATAAGTGATATAAGTAATATATACCTTTCACATGTTTGATAGTGGGACTATTTGCTAGTTTTCTCAGAAATTTAGAAGAAACTTTCATTTACTATTTTGGTAGGAAAAAAGAGATCCCAGGGCTTCCACTTGACTCTCTCTAATCATGAATTAGAAAGGAAATGTATAGATTCTGTAAATTGCTAAGCAAAATAATTCTAGCTCTACATTCAGTAATTTAATACATAAGCACAATGTTCAGAATCCAAGTGGATGAACCTTGAATTGTACTTGATTAAAAGTTACATTAATTGCCTGAACCCTGTTAAACATATCTACAGACTGATTGACAGTGGTTTTCCAGCCTCTAACATATTTGTGTTAGCTAGGGAGAGTTTCCAGTAATAATTGATTTTTCTAAGTATTTACCAATCTCCTGTGTGTAATCACTATGACAATTGACCTTAGATACCTTTAAAGATGGCCAGAAGGAGTATGTACAGAAGACTCCTCATGTTCTCATATGACACTTCCTAATGATAATATCATTAAGTTTCATTCAAGAAAAATTAGGACTGTGTTATAGTTGAAATCTAAGAACCGGGTGAGACACCACGGTGATAGTGCAAGTCTGGAATATCTTTACAATGTAAGTGTATATAAAGCCCCTTCCTCAATTATACATTCAATGCATAGTAGGGTCTTTGTAGTTAGCCTGGTAGTTTTTGAGAATCTGTAATCTATTCTTCCCAAAGTCTCTGAATGTCTTCTCATAGAATACTTGTTATTTCAAACTTATTTAGCTTTTGTGTACTCTGGGATAGGGCTTTCAGTCAATTGCACGATGTTTATAATTACTAGTAATGTATAAGCAAGCATAGGGGTCAGTAAACTACAACCCGAAGGTCAAACTCAGCCCGCTACTTATTTCTATAAATAAAGTTTTATTGGAACATATGGGTGGTCATTTATGTATCATCCATAACTTTTTTCTGGCTACAGTGGTAAAGTTGAATAGTTAACAGCAGGAATCATTTGGTCTCTAAAGCTTAAATATTTACTATCTGGCTTCTTCAGAGAAGAATTATCCACCCCTTAACTAGTGCATTTAATTCAGAATGTCCAGCATAAACATACATATCTGTTCTCATGCTACGTTATGTCCTCAAAGCTCTAAAATCCCCAGGATTTGTTCCCACACACATTCTTGACATTTTTAGTAATATCATCTGGCAAAATCCTGCAATTCTTTTGTTATGAGACATGAGAATTTATATGTCTGCTCCACTCCAACCACTCCCAAGCAAACAAACTAATTTCAGTCTAAAACTGGGGGCCATGAAATGAGTCCAGGGTTAGAGCTGAAGAATAAGGACATGCCTAACAAGTCCCTTCTCAAGGTGGGTTATTGTAAAGCATTTAAGCAACATAGAAGCAGACACATTGGAGAGTGGGAGAGGAATAACTATTGCTGGCAAAAGAAATGCAGTGAGGTTTGGGGGTGGGCTATATTCTGTATGGTCTACCTCCTATATCACTCCATTTCTATTCCCCAGGTTTTACACTTTTACAATAATCCCCTGAGTTTCAAATAAAAGGATTGGTGAAGCTGAAAATTCAAATAGCATTATAATTTAGCCATCTTTGGACCTGATTTGGGGCTACTTACAGAACAGCTAAGGGCAACTCCTACTTATCCAATCATCCTAAGATTTGAGAAATTAAGAAAAGCAGTCATTATCTTTCTCTAAGGCTGAGTACAATTAGTAGCAATCAGCTTATCCCAGAGATTTTGTATTCCTTATGCCAATGTTATATCTTTAGAAACTGTAAGTATAGATATATTACATCAGTGACCATAGTTGAAAATTTAAATAATCCTTTTGTTACTGTCTGCCAGAGACAGCAAGGATCACATCCTTTCAATACAAGATGAATTATTTCATCTTGTATTGAAAGGATGTGAATATAACCAGGCCAGATAATTAGCCCTGGATTTTCATTTTCTTGAAGCTCCATTGCCTGTAATTATAATTGGCATCAATTTTTAACACAATGAAGATTCTTAAACAAACAAAACAGGGTCTCACTCTGTTGCCCAGGCTGGAGTGCAGTGGCACGATCTGGACTCACCTCAACCTCTGCCTCCCAGGCTCAAGCGATTACCCTGCCTCAGCATCCTGAGTAGCTGGGATTACAGGCATGCACCACCACACCCGACTAATTTTTTTATTTTTGTAGAGATGGGATTTTGCCATGTTGCCCAGGCCGGTCTCCAAATCCTGACCTCAAAGTCATCTGCTCTCTAGGGCATCCCAAAGTGCTGGGATTACAGGGCTGAGCCACTGCGCCTGGCCTATCAAAATGAGGATTATTTAATAAAATTTACAAAATAATGGAAAAAAGAGGAAACAAATTGAACTAAAAAAAAAGTATATTAAAAGACATTTGGATCTTTGGATGGGCCATGAAGTCAGGCACAGAAACTACTACGTAGCCACAAATCCCAACATGGGAATGTTTCAGTGAGTATCCCACAACTGGCAAGGCTACAACTGGAGTCACCACAGTTTACCCTAATGATGCTGGTACTGGATGTACAAACTTTTCTCATGCCTAGCCTTGAAGTCTAGGTCATTCTGTCATCATTCTTACCAGACATGATGGATATGTGTGGAATTTGCCTCTTGCATTTTTCTTTTCTGAATGAGAGTCCCATATTTAGAATTTGAAAGACAAGAAAACTACAAAACAGTTTAGGTATTTTTTTTTTTTAAAAAAAGGCTATGAAAGCAAATTTCTGACTTTTACTTTGGTGAAAAATGTCATGACATGAGAATTTTATTTTATTTTTTTGAGACTTGCTCTGTCGTCCCAGTTGGACTGCAGTGGCACAGTCTCAGCTCACTGCAACCTCTGCCTCCCAGGTTCAAGTGATTCTCCGGCCTCAGCCTCTCAAGTAGCTGGGACTACATGTGTGAACCACCATGCCCACTAATTTTTAGTGGAGATGAGATTTCACTGTGTTAGCCAGGGTGGTCTGATCTCCTGACCTCGTGATCCACCTGCCTCAGCCTCCCAAAGTGCTGGGATTACAGGGGTGAGCCACTGCGCCCAGCCGAGAATTTTTTTCAAACATAAATAAGAGGTGTTCAAAACTTGCTGTGTAACTAAAGACATGACAAATTTCTCGCATGCCTTTTGAAAAAAAAGAATGGAGCAATAAAACAGAATTTTGACATCTTTATAATTGTTTTAGTGTATTTACTCTAGAAACAATAATGTGTTTGCTACTCTTGGGTGAATCATAAAACTCCACATCTGTTCCTTAAAGAATTTGACATGATCTGGCTCTGTAATTTTTACACAGTGATTGTTGTTCCTCGTTAAAATATCAGTGAACATGTTGAAATGCAAAAGGCACTGACTCTCTTTCTATGTTATGGAGTAACTTTGATTTCACATTTATTAGAAATAAGTGCTATATTTCTAATTTCTATATCAGGTTGTATTTTCATCCATATGGTTTAAGTACTAATTAAAGAGCTTTTATGTAAATCAAAGGCAACGCTGCTTAACTCAGAGCTAAATCTGTACATATATTCATAAATATATGTGTACATATATTTTTTCTATCTTTAAACATAATGACCTGCTAAAATGTGTGTTATTGATCAAAAACTTTTAACTTCAATCAATTTTAAAGGAGGACACAATTATCATATAAAATAATCGGAGTTGTGGAGAATGGACGATTCGGAAGAGAATATTATTTTCTTCTCAAGAAATGCTCTTTCTGTAATGGGCTTGTTGGAAATAGAAACCTAAAAAAAAAAAATTAGACCATGTTTGACTAATTCTTGGTTGCTATTTATTCCTCTTCTTATGAATTTAATGTGCACTGCAGTATCCAGTCCTTGAATTTTTGGAGTAATTAACTAACTTGTCCATATGTAGTGACATTTTCCTAAGGAAGTAAAGCAATCTACCTTAAAAAGCAGAAGTTGTTATCAGTTGTAATTGTAGATGTTACATTTATTAACTTAGCTATGAGCCTTAGCTTAGAATATTAACTCTGATCTATGAGTTGATCAGGACAGGTATATATGGCTTTTGTTTCTTAGTAACTATTTCTTTATTGAATATATTCCCTTCTTTCATGTTTGTAGTTTTTGCCTGAGGAAAAAAAAGTTGTCTGAATAATGGACCTAGTACTAGTTATAGGGCGAGTATAATTGGTTATACCTGAAATTCAATGTTAAAAATGTTTATCATTAGCACAGTTCTTAACAGATCATTAGATTTAAAGATAGAATATATATGCATATATATGTATGTATCGCATATAGTAAAAAGATCCACCCCTGTCCACTTCTATCAAATACACCTACATTGTGTCATTAAATATATGTCTCCCTTAGGTTGACCCACCTGAAATGACTGATTTTTAATGTTTTTAATGTATATAAAAATCAATTTCTTGTGGTTGATTTAATAAACCTAAAGCCATAATTATTCCATAGCTATATCAAGGTCATCACATCAAATCAAAAGTGATGTCTTTTTCTACTCAAGTTTTGGCTGCTATAACTGCACATTTAGTAACAATTAAAATGCATGTTTTATAAAATAGGAAACTTAAAAATGTTTCTTAAAATACGTATCATCTATTTACTGTCTATTCCACTTATTCATTTTTATTAAAAAAGACACATTTCTGTCATTCACCTGATCATTGTCTCCTTCATTTGCTGTGAGTAAATAAAATGTACTAAGGACATTCTTTGTGTTGGAGTTAGCTCCCAAGTAAATAATGTCTTCGGAAAGCAGTGCAATTTTTGGAGAAATGTGCTTGCAAAAGAAGTAGAAGGGAGACAAGGAAAGTGTAAAATTGAGATTAGTCTATGATAGTATTTCCTTTCTAGCATGAAACATGAGAAAATAAATTTAGGGTAAGTCCCAACAAATAGCTTTCACTTAATTCAATCTAGGGACAATTTTCTGTATGGCTGCATTTCAAATATTGCATTTTCTTCCCAGTAGTTTATTCCATTTATATGATTGGTTCGACTATGTCAAAATAATGTTTTCTAACGGGTTTCACTATTTGTTTCTCTTTTACCCATGGAAAAAAATGAGATATTATACATACTTATTCCGGTTATTAATGTAGAAAATAGTTTCAGAGCAGCTGTCATGACACTGTAAAATCTACATTCCTTTTTCCCCCTCATCTGCTACCAACTAAAAGACTGTTTTCTTGCCTTTATCTCTAGCCCTTTTTTGCTCACTCAGGACCTGTGCAACATATAAAACGTATATGTGTCAGCATATAAATGCTGACTGAACGTTTTCTCATATAGTTTTAGGTTTTTGACCTCTGCTTTGTGGTGGAATGAATTGGTCATCATTGATTATAGAGCACCCATTAAGAACTTACCTATGGCGCTAGCCAGTGTGAATAATTCTTCTCATTCCTGCAGTCCAGTTCAGGCTGGCCTTATCACAGAGAATCAACTTCCAAAAGCCCATGCTTTTGTGAAGTGTGTGTAAGAAGCTTCGTAGGAGTGGCCTTAGACACTCACTCCACATACTTCCATGATTTCTATAATTTTCTGTGTACATGAATGATGCTATTGATAAAGATTACAGCTTTTTTTGTAATGACCATGATTTAGTTTGCACATGAAAATGACAGTACTGTGATATCAATCTGTATATACTTTTTATTTTGGACATTATGCAATGCGTAATAATTATCTTACTATTTTATAATTCCAGAAATGTGTTGCATACCAAAGCTCCTGATGTCCTATTAAGAAACTATTTCACAATGGAATCGTATTCACACTGTCTTTATTTTCACTGTAGCTTATTGTACCTGATGGAGGGAAATAAACTATTTACAGATGAATTCTAATCATTTCAAGTCATTAGGTTATTGTATACCTGTTGAGAGAATTTCAAATAAAAAATAAAATAAGCATTCAGAAACTACTAAGAAATATACATTAAAGCACATATCAATAAAACTATATAAAAAGAAAGAAACCTTGGCTGGGTACAGGGGCTCCCAGCTGCAATCCCAGCACTTCAAGAGGCCAAAACAGGAGCATCACTTGAGCTCAAGAGTTTAAGACAAGCCTGGGCATCATAGAGATTTTGTCTCTTAAAAAATATTAAAATTAAAAAATTAACCAAGCATGATGGTGCACACCTGTAGTCCCAGCTACTCAGGAGGCTATAGCAGGAGGATTGCTTGAGCCCAGGAAGTAGAGGTTTCATTGAATGGAGATTGTGCCTACACTCTCTGGTCTTGGCAAAAGAATGAAACCCTGTCTCAAAAACAGCAACAACCAAAAATTAACCAAGCATGATGGTGCACACCTGCAGTCCTAACTACTCAGGAGGCTGTAGCAGGAGGATTGCTTGAGCCCAGGAGGTAGAGGTTTCATTGAATGGAGATCGTGCCTACGCTCTCTGGCCTTAGCAAAAGAATGAAACCCTGTCTCAAAAACAGCAACAACCAAACAACAACAAAAAAAGCAAGTAACTCTATTTCATCAAATTGGCAGAGTTCATTGCAGTGTAATCAGGAAACTATTTTCTTAGTCACCAACACCTTCAAACATAATATATTGGAGTCCTATAGCTATTTGGTTACTTTAAATATCTTTTTTTATAAACAGCATATATATATATATATATATATATATATATATACACACACACACATATATTTATATATATACACATATACATATTTTTATATATATACACACACATATATATTTATATATATATACACATATATATATGTGTATATATATATAAAACAAAACAGTAAATCCTACTCCAGTTTAATTCAACAACCTCGCATTCAATTTTAGGTTTTTTAAGGCCTTGTGATATAGGAGAGGGGCAAGGAGGTGCTGGGAAGGGAAGGGCATGGTCACTGGCCAGGGCTCCATCGCTGGGCCTGTGCCCACTGAACTAGGTGAGGACAGGCATATCTGTGTTCCTGCCCAAATGCTGCATTTTCCAAGATCACCCTGGTCTGCCAAGCCATCATCCTTGTGCCAGGGAGGCCATCAATTGTGGTATGACTCAGAGTTTGGCTGGGGTGGTCAGAGGAGAGTCCGATTGTTGAGCAGCCCAACTCTAGGGGAAAACCACCTTCCCACTCCATGTCGCCTCTGGCTCTCCCATCTGCTGATGGCTACTTCCATTCAATAAAACCTTGCACTCTTTCTCCAAGCCCATGTGTGATCTGATTCTTCCAGTACACCAAGGCAAGAAACTCCAGAATACAGAAAGCCCTCTGACCTGCAATAAGGCAGCAAGTCTAATTGAGCTGACTAATAGAAACTGCATATGGACGTTTAAACTAAAAGAGCACCCTGTAATACACTCACTGGGTCTTTAGGAGCTGTAAACATTCACCACTAGACACTGCCATGGGGTGGGAGCTCCACAACCTGCCCATCTGCATGCTCCCCCTAGGGGTTTGAGTAGAGGGGAACTGAAATGAGACACTCCCACACTGCACGTGTCTTGTGAGGGGTTAAGGAAATATTTCCTGTTCCATCTGGTTCCTGTTTACTCTTTGGTTGGGGAACTGAAGTCCAGCAGAGCTGTGTGTGGCTTTTTCTTACACTTTGTCCCTGCTTATTTCGTTCCTCCTCTCTTCCTGTAGCTATCTCTCCAGGACAACATTTTGGAGAAAATGGAATTAGAGAAAATTACGCAAATTCAGAAATCACTGGTGTTGCTGTAGTCTAAACGTAAGTACCATTCTATTTTATTTCATTTTTTGGGGGTAGGCAGGGAATTGTTGTCTCTTTTTCTGTCCCACTCCTTCATATAATTGAACCCTACTATCACTTCTGTTTATTCCTTCCTGCTTTTTTCTTTTATCTTTCTTCACCACAGCAGTCATTCTCTGGGCAAAAGCTTGCCAAGATGATTTTCATGTATGAATCTAAGTGATGTCCACACAAGGCACAAAAACAGCATTATGATTCCTTGACAAATTAAACAATAGAAATGAAACCTAACTTATCTCTGTCCTTCCTTCCTTTCCTGAAATCATGAGTGAATACCTCATATTACTAAAGCTTTTCTTTTTCCTTCAAAAGGCAACTATTTTAATTATAATTATAGTTGATAGTCATAAAGAACATTTGGACTCCATGATCTATACACCCCTTGATGTTCTCAGCTCACCACACAGGAAGATATCTGCATCCTCATAAACTTTTAATTTTTTATTGGATTTTAGGTTTTGGGGTACATGAGCAGAGCATGCAAGACAGTTGCGTAGGAACACACATGGCAGTGTGCTTTTCTTTCCTTCTCCCCTTCACCCACATTTGGCATTTCTCCCCAGGCTATCCCTCCCCACCTCCCCCTCCCACTGGCCCTCCCCTTTTCCACCCAATAGACCCCAGTGTTTAGTACTCCCCTTTCTGTGTCCATGTGTTCTCATTTTTCATCACCCGCCTATGAGTGAGAATATGCGGTGTTTCATTTTCTGTTCTTGTGTCAGTTTGCTGAGGATGACGTTCTCCAGATTCATCCATGTCCCTACAAACGACACAAACTCATCATTTCTGATTGCTGCATTAATATTCCATGGTGTATATGTGCCACATTTTTCCAATCCAGTCTATTATCAATGGGCATTTGGGTTGATTCCAGGTCTTTGCTATTGTAAACAGTGCTGCAATGAACATTCGTGTACATGTGTCCTTATAGTAGAACGATTTATAGTCTTTTGGATATATACCCAGAAATGGGATTGCTGGGTCAAATGGAATTTCTATTTCTAAGGCCTTGAGGAATCGCCACACTGTCTTCCACAATGGTTGAACTAATTTACACTCCCACCAACAGTGTAAAAGTGTTCCTTTTTCTCCACATCCTCTCCAGCATCTGTTGTCTCCAGATTTTTTAATGATCGCCATTCTACCTGGTGTGAGATGGTATCTCAATGTGGTTTTGATTTGCATCTCTCTGATGACCAGTGACGATGAGCATTTTTTCATATGATTGTTGGCTTCATATATGTCTTCTTTCGTAAAGTGTCTGTTCATATCCTTTGCCCACTTTTGAATGGGCTTGTTTTTTTCCTGTAAATCCGTTTGAGTTCTTTGTAAATTCTGGATATCAGCCCTTTGTCAGATGGGTAAACTGCAAAAATTTTTTCCCATTCTGTTGGTTGCCGATCCACTCTAGTGACTGTTTCTTTTGCTGTGCAGAAGCTGTGGAGTTTGATTAGGTCCCATTTGTCTATTTTGGCTTTTGTTGCCAATGCTTTTGGTGTTTTGTTCATGAAGTCCTTGCCTACTCCTATGTCCTGGATAGTTTTGCCTAGATTTCCTTCTAGGGTTTTTATGGTGCCAGGTCTTATGTTTAAGTCTTTAATCCATCTGGAGTTCATGTTAGTGTAAGGTGTCAGGAAGGGGTCCAGTTTCTGCTTTCTGCACATGGCTAGCCAGTATTCCCAACACCATTTGTTAAACAGGGAATCCTTTCCCCCTTGCTTGTTTTTGTCAGGTTTATCAAAGATTGTATAGTTGTAGATATGTTGTGTTGCCTCCGGTGCCTCTGTTTTGTTCCATTGGTCTATATCTCTGTTTTGGTACCAGTACCATGCTGTTTTGATTACTGTAGCCTTGTAGTATAGTTTGAAATCCGGTAGTGTGATGCCCCCCGCTGTGTTCTTTTTGTTTAGAATTGACTTGGCTATGCGGGCTCTCTTTTGGTTCCATATGAAGTTCATGGTGGTTTTTTCCAGTTCTGTGAAGAAAGTCAATGGTAGCTTGATAGGGATAGCGTTGATTCTGTAAATTACTTTGGGCAGTATAGCCATTTTCACGATGTTAATTCTTCCTAACCATGAACATGGAATGTTTCTCCATCTGTTTGTGTCCTCTCTGATTTCGTTGAGCAGTGGTTTGTAGTTCTCCTTGAAGAGGTCCCTTACGTTCCTTGTGAGTTGTATTCCAAGGTATTTTATTCTTTTTGTAGCAATTGTGAATGGCAGTTCGTTCTTGATTTGGCTTTCTTTAAGTCTGTTATTGGTGTAGACGAATGCTTGTGATTTTTGCACATTGATTTTATATCCTGAGACTTTGCTGAAGTTGTTTATCAGTTTCAGGAGTTTTTGGGCTGAGGTGATGGGGTCTTCTAGGTATACTATCATGTCGTCTGCAAATAGAGACAATTTGGCTTCCACGTTTCCTATTTGAATACCCTTTATTTCTTTTTCTTGCCTGATTGCTCTGGCTAGAACTTCCAGAACCATATTGAATAGGAGTGGTGAAAGAGGGCATCCTTATCTAGTGCCAGATTTCAAAGGGAATGCTTCCAGTTTTTGCCCATTCAGTATGATATTGGCTGTTGGTTTGTCATAAATAGCTTTTATTACTTTGAGATACGTTCCATCGATACCGAGTTTATTGAGGGTTTTTAGCATAAAGGGTTGTTGAATTTTGTCAAATGCCTTCTCTGTGTTAATTGAGATAATCATGTGGTTTTTGTTTTTGGTTCTGTTTATGTGGTGAATTATGTTTATAGACTTGCGTATGTTGAACCAGCCTTGCATCCCCGGGATGAATCCTACTTGATCATGGTGAATAAGTTTTTTGATTTGCTGTTGCATTCAGCTTGCCAATATTTTATTGAAGATTTTTGCATCTATGTTCATCATGGATATTGGCCTGAAGTTTTCTTTTCTTTTTGGGTCTCTGCCGGGTTTTGGTATCAGGATGATGTTGGTCTCATAAATGATTTGGGAAGTATTCCCTCTTTTTGGATTGTTTGAAATAGTTTTAGAAGAAATGGTACCAGCTCCTCTTTGTGTGTCTGGTAGAATTCGGCTGTGAACCTGTCTGGACCTGGGCTTTTTTTGTGTGGTAGGCTCTTAATTGCTGCCTCGACTTCTGACCTTGTTATTGGTCTATTCATAGTTTCAGCTTCCTCCTGGTTTAGGCTTGGGAGGACACAGGAGTCCAGGAATTTATCCATTTCTTCCAGGTTTACTAGTTTATGTGCATAGAGTTGTTTGTAATATTCTCTGATGATGGTTTGAATTTCTGTGGAATCTGTGGTGATTTCCCCTTTATCATTTTTTATTGCATCTATTTGGTTGTTCTCTCTATTCTTTTTAATCAATCTGGCTAGTGGTCTGTCTATTTTGTTGATCTTTTCAAAAAACCAGCTCTTAGATTTATTGATTTTTTGAAGGGTTTTTCGTATCTCAATCTCCTTCAGTTCAGCTCTGATCTTAGTTATTTCTTGTCTTCTGCTGGGTTTTGAGTTTTTTGATCTTGCTCCTCTAGCTCTTTCAATTTTGACGATAGGGTGTCAATTTTGGATCTCTCCATTCTCCTCATATGGGCACTTATTGCTATATACTTTCCTCTAGAGACTGCTTTAAATGTGTCCCAGAGGTTCTGGCATGTTGTGTCTTCGTTCTCATTGGTTTTGAAGAACTTCTTTATTTCTGACTTCATTTCATTGTTTACACAGTCAAAATTCAAGAGCCAGTTGTTCAGTTTCCATGAAGCTGTGCGGTTCTGGGTTGGTTTCTGTATTCTGAGTTCTAACTTGATTGCACTATGGTCTGAGAGGCTGTTTGTTATGATTTCAGTTGTTTTGCATTTGCTGAGCAGTGTTTTACTTCCAATTATGTGGTCAATTTTAGAGTAGGTGTGATGTGGTGCTGAGAAGAATGTATATTCTGTGGATTTGGGGTGGAGAGTTCTGTAAATGTCTATCAGGTTTGCTTGCTCCAGGTCTGAGTTCAAGCCCTGGATATCCTTGTTGATTTTGTGTCTGGTTGATCTGTCTAATATTGACAGTGGAGTGTTAAAGTCTCCCACTATTATTGTGTGGGAGTCTAAGTCTCTTTGTAAGTCATTAAGAACTTGCCTTATGTATCTGGGTGCTCCTGCATTGGGTCCATATATGTTTAGGATCGTTATCTCTTCTTGTTTTATCGATCCTTTTACCATTATGTAATGGCCTTCTTTGTCTCTTTTGATCTTTGTTGCTTTAAAGTCTATTTTATCAGAGATGAGAATTGCAACTCCTGCTTTTTTTTGCTCTCCATTTGCTTGGTAAACCTTCCTCCATCCCCTTATTTTAAGCCTTTGTGTATCCTTGTATGGGAGATGGGTTTCCTGGATACAGCACACTGATGGGTTTTGGATTTTTATCCAATTTTCCAGTCTGTGTCTTTTGATTGGTGCATTTAGTCCATCTACATTTAGGCTTAATATTGTTATGTGTGAATTTGATACTGCCATTTTGATGCTAAGTGGCTGTTTTGCCTGTTAGTTGTTGTAGAATCTTCATTATGTTGATGCTCTTTAACTTTTAGTGTGATTTTGGAATGGCTGGTACTGGTTGTTCCTTTCTATGTGTAGTGCCTCTTTTAGGAGCTCTTGTAAAGCTGGCCTGGTGGTGACAAAATCTCTGAGTACTTGCTTGTTCGCAAAGGATTTTATTTTTCCTTCACTTCTGAAGCTCAGTTTGGCTGGATATGAAATTCTGGGTTGAAAGTTCTTTTCTTTAAGAATGTTGAATATTGGCCCCCACTCTCTTCTGGCTTGTAGTGTTTCTGCCGAGAGATCTGCTGTGAGTCTGATGGGCTTCCCTTTGTGGGTAACTCGACCTTTCTCTCTGGCTGCCCTTAGTATTTTCTCCTTTATTTCAACCTTGTTGAATCTGACGATTATGTGCCTTGGGGTTGCTCTTCTTGCAGAATATCTTTGTGGTGTTCTCTGTATTTCCTGCATTTGAGTGTTGGCCTATCTTGCTAGGTGGGGAAAGTTTTCCTGGATGATGTCCTGAAGAGTATTTTCCAGCTTGGATTCATTCTCTTCGTCCCCTTCTGGTACACTTATCAAACGTAGATTAGGTCTTTTCACATAGTCCCACATTTCTTGGAGACTTTGTTCATTCCTTTTTGTGCTTTTTTCTCTAATCTTGGTTTCTCATTTTATTTCATTGAGTTGGTCTTCGACTTCAGATATTCTTTCTTCTGCTTGGTCAATTCAGCTATTGAAACTTGTGCATGCTTTGCGAAATTCTCGTATTGTGTTTTTCAGCTCCTTTAATTCATTCATATTCCTCTCTAAGTTATCCATTCTTGTTATCATTTCCTCATATCTTTTTTTAAGTTTCTTAGTTTCTTTGCATTGATTTAATACATGTTCTTTTAGCTCACAAAAGTTTCTCATTATCCACCGTGTGAAATCTAATTCCGTCATTTCGTCACAGTCATTCTCCGTCCAGCTTTGTTCCCTTGCTGGTGAGGAATTTTGGTCCTTTCTAGGAGGCAAGGTGTTCTGGTTTCGGGTGTTTTCCTCCTTTTTTCGCTGGTTTCTTCCCATCTTTGTGGGTTTATCCGCTTGTCATCTTCTTAGTTGCTGACTTTTCGATTGGGTCTCTGAGTGGACACCCAGATTGTTGATGATGAAGTATTTCTGTTACTTGGTTTTCCTTCTACCAGCCTAGCCCCTTCGCTGTACAACTGCTGAGGTCCACTCCAGGCCCTGCTTGTCTGGGGTGCACCTCTAGCAGCTGTGGCACAGTGAGGGATGCTACCCGTTTCTTTTTCTGCTATCTTTGTCCCAGGATGATGCCTGCCAAATGTCAGTCTTTTGGATATAGAGGGGTCAGGGAGCTGCTTGAGGAGACAGTCTGTACTTTTTTGGAGCTCAATTGCTGAGCTGTGAGCTCTGTTTTTCATTCAGGGCTGTTAGGCTGCTATGTTTGATTCTGCTGCAACAGAGCTCATTAAAAAAAACCCTTTTTTTCTCAAATGCTCTGTGTTGGGGGGTTTGGGCTTTATTTTTCGATGTCTGATGAGGTGTCCTGCCCAGCTAGAAGGCAGACTAGCCACTGTTTGGCTGCCGAGGCTCCGCCCTGCTGTTGTGTGATTCGCCCTGTTCCTGCAGGCTCTGCTGTGGTCTCCGCCATGCCCTGCGGTGGAGTCTCTTCGTTGTAGCGTGTTGCCTCAGCAACAGCAGGCTGCGTCAGCAGTGGGCGTGTATCTCAGTAGGGATGGGTTGCCTCGGCAATGACTGGCTGCGTCAGCAGTGGGCGTGTATCTCAGTTGGGGTGGGTTGCCTCGGTAGTGGTGGACGCCCCTCCCTCACAGAGCATCTCGGACTGTCTGCTCGCGATAGTTTGAAATCGCGGTTTTGTTCGTCCCACTGGGTATCCCAAACGATCTGTCCCTTCAATCCCCTGGGCTGGCCTACTGTCCAAGTCTCGTTCAGTCTCAAGTCCAGCCCTCTCAAGTCTCAGGTTGCCGGTTCAACAGGGCACCCGGACAAGCGCGCCCTGTGGGGATTGCTGGGTAGGGCCGGCCGCCGCCGCCCCGGCTGCCAGCTTCGCCAGGCAGACCTACTGCCTGGCGTCCCATGTCTTTTTTATACTTGGGAGTTTCCCCGTTCTGTGGGCAACAAAGATCAGTCTGGAAATGCAGCTCCGAGTCACCATTTGCGGATTCAACGCGAGCTCCAATCCTGGGTTGTTCTCACAGCGCCATCTTGAGTCCTCCCCCCAAACTTTTACTTTTATATTATTTAGGTACTAGGAGAACACTAAAGAAAAGAATCAAAATTTAAAAGAAATTCAGGGAAGAACGCATGAAGGTGATTATCACTAAGTTGTGTTTGGAAAATAAACAAGATCGACCAGGTTAAAAAATAAATAAACCTAGTAGAAACAAATAAAGGAAACGATATATCTTGACTTCTACTCTAAGAATTTCAAGTCATTCTTTATTGCATTTTCTTAATTGTCAAAATAATTGTAATATCTACGCAGGCTGCTCTTTTATAAGTGATAAGAAATTACCTTAAACCACATGACTTTCTGGAAATTTGCCAGTGATGCTATTCTAATTTTTTTTAAATGCACAAATTGCCTGCATATTAAATACAAATAATAAAATATTTTGCATATCAGTATCAATTATATTGAAGGACAGTAACATTCAGTTCAATTGATAACTCTTCTACCTGGAGCTTTATAATAGTAGATTTAACAATTTTCTTTTCCTCTAAGAGCATAGAAAAGAGAGTTAATAATTTAGTTTTAATTACAAATAAACAAATAACTTACACATTTTTTAAAAAAATAAGATCCTAAAAAATGTTCAGAAAATTTTATTTTATCTCTTAAGTGATCCATGACGTAATTACTAGAATACAAAGCTGTGTTTTGTATCACTCAGTCTAGCAGATATATTTAACATTAATCTAGTGTTCACTCAGATATATAGGATTTTCTTCATAAAATGTGTTAACCATTATTAGAAGTTTTAGACATTTAGACTAAAAAAATTTAGCCACCCTGTAGTATAAATCATTCATGTACTCTTGTGTATAATAAACATATATTTATTGTTAAAATATTCTTTCTGAATGAAGGGACCCCCCCCCCACCAACAGGCTTTGTGTGAGCAACATGACCATTTATTCACCCAGGTGCAGGAGGGCTGAGTCTAAAAAGAGAGTCAGCTGGAGGGCAGTGGGATTGGAGTTGGTTTTATTGGTTTGTGGTAGGTGGTGGAAAGTTATACATGTTACAGTTTAGTGCATTTTTTTTTTGCAAGCTGGGAGAGGGAGTGGTAGGTTTGCAAGCTGGAAGGGCATCCTAGGGCCTGGAGTCAGGAGATTGACCAAGGTTGGTTACAAAGTCCAATGGCCTTATCAATCAGGGCAGGAATAAGAAACAACAGAGAATGTATCAAGTTAAGTAGGCACTGCAGAGGTTGATCACTTCTTCCTCTTTTCGTGGTCTTCCAGTTACTTCGGATTTTCCAGGAACTCAACTGAAGTGTACTTGCAGGTCACAGAGGTTAACATGGTGTCCATAGTGCCATCAGTCACACTTATGATGCCACATTACTATAATATCAGGTTATCATTACCCACATGGAGTAATGATGAGCATTTGATAACAGTCAAAATTTCCTAGAAAAAAACCATTAAAAGCAAACAGATTGTCTTACACATCAGATTTTAATTATGTTTTCAATTTTGGTGAGAACTTATAATTAAAAATAGTTTTAAGAGATCAAAAAGAAAAAAACAGTAATTTGAAGTCTTAAGCAATAGCAACATAATTGCTTATTTCATAACAAATTGCTATGATAAATTGGCTTAAATTTTTTTCTTTGCAAAATGACATGTAAATCTGTTGGGGTGTTTTTAAATCTAGATACACAGTTTTTTGTTTGTTCTGTATTTTGTCTTTAAAGAAGATAAATGCCTATATTGTAAAAACAGACACATATTGTGAACTTTTGCTTTTATCTATAATAAATAACTTTTAAAATCTTGCAATAATATAAAAGGTGACCATAAATAAGTATAATCTGAATATGCATGAATATACAGGTATGTGTGCATACATAGTTGTACATGCTGTGTGTGTGTGTGTTTTTGTGTGCGTGTGTGTGTATGTATAGATATAATAGATGTTTCCTGGTAGATATTCTAAAATATTATTGTAAAGCAGTAAAATTTTGTTATTTCTTGTCCAGGAATATTTACTTTTGTATGAATGTTTTCATGTTATTAGATGATTGATAAATCATAATGGGTAGCTATTTTGAATAAGAAATTTGTTGTGTTTAAACGTGAGATGATAACTTATATACCAGGTAGAATGATGTTGTATTAGTCAGGGTTCTCTAGAGGAACAGAACTAATGGAATATATATATATATGAGTTTATTAAGTATTAACACATGATCACATGGTCCCAGAATAGGTCATCTGTAGACTGAGGAGCAAGGAGAGCCAGTCTTAACCCTAAAACTGAAGAACTTGGAGTACAATATTTGATGGCAGGAAGCATCCAGCATGGGAGAAAGATGTAGGATAGGAGGCTAGGCCAGTTTCTCTTTCACATTTTTCTGCCTGCTTTTTTTGTCTAGCTGAGCTGGCAGCTGATTAGATTGTGCTGACCCAGATTAAGGGTGGGTCTGCCTTTCTAACCACCCTGACTCAAATGTTAATCTCCTTTGGCAACACCTTCACAGACACACCCAGGATCAGTACTTTGTATTTTACCAATTGACACTCAGTATTAACCGTCACAAATCCACCCCTTGTCAACTTGAACCCATACAGATCTCCTGAGATCATACATAATCTCGAAATAAAGACAGCAATAAGGTCATAATTATGTCTAACATAATACAACTATCCTTTGTACAACCGAAAACACACCTTATGATCAAAGGTATTAAGCATAGTGTCACTAAACTTCTAGCCTCTCATGAGCGATGAATTAGAAGTGTCAATTGCATTTATTTTGCATAACTCTCTAAACAGTTCATGCCAAGGACTATGAATGTTCTCTATACTATTAGCAGTAGAGTCCTTAGCGTTTTTGAGTCTAATAATATTAAGCAGCCAACTCCAGAAACCCCAAAATTAATGATAACCCCATCTTTAGTATTCTGTTCCTCTAGAAGCACTCCTGGTACCAAAATCTGTATTAGTCAAGGTTCTCTAAGGGGATAGAACTAATGGAATTTATATGTGTTTGTGTATATATATGTAAAGGGAAATTTATTCAGTTTTAAGTCACGTGATCACAAGGTCCCACAATAGGCCATCTGCAGGCTGGGGAACAAGGAGAGTCAGTCTGAGCTCCAAAACTACAAAACTTGAAGTACGACGTTCAAGGGCAAGAAGTATCCAGCACAGGAGAAAGATATAGGCTGTGAGGCTAGGCCAGTCTCTCCATATTTTTCTGTGTGCTTTTTATTCTAGCCAAGGTAGCAGCTGATTAGATTATGCTCACCCAGGTTAAGGGTGGGTCTGCCTTTCCCAGCCCACTGACTCAAATGTGAATCTCCTTTGGCAACACCCTCACCGACACACCCAGGACCAAGAATTTATGTCCTTTAATCCAATCAAGCTGACACTCAGCATTAACATTATAGATGTTCAGTTTGTGGAAAAATGATGTGAAGAGTAGCAGTTGACAATTTTATTCTGCAAAGGAGATTAAAACTTGTATGAAACAGTTTATACTTCATTGATGCTTTTTATTGAATTTGGTTCATTTTCCTCTATATTATCTTATTATTTCACTTGTTTGACATTTCTATTTGTTGGTAACTGTAGAAAATATGAGTCATTAAACATATTTAAAAAAGCATTTTCAGGTATAGAGTTTAAATGAGACTGTGTTCCTTTTTCAGCTTTCTTATAATAAATTATCTTTGCATCTTAATTCTTTTAGATATCAATAGTGTATGCATTATTTCAACTCTACTTTGCACAATAATATATCTGATATGTAAATGATACTAAAATTTATAGCAAGAAACAGTAGAGTTCATTTTACTCAAGAAAGCCACAGCATTTCAATTTAAATGTAACTAATTGAATCTTAATGTAACTGTGCTTTAATTTAATTTCTGTTTTAGACTATCTTCAATCAAAAGCCAATTGAAACTGTACTTGGGAAGAATTTTTGTTGTGAGTCATTTGATATAAATATTTGAGACATCACATCATTTTTCCCGAATAATTCATTGATTTATATTAGTAAATATAAATTGGATGTAAAATTGAAATATGAACTTTCATTATGTAGGAAAGTTATAAAGCTATTTACTTAAAATTATTGACTAGCAGTACATTAAGAATGCATTAGATAACATTTAGGAAAATCATTTTTAAAGTAATTGTATCTCAATTCATGTATGCCTATTATTTATAAAATTTAAATATTACACATCATAAATAAACATGTCATTTAAATTATAAATTATTCATACTGATGAAACGGCAACATTGGCAAAATAATACACCATGCTCATAATGAAGTGATCAAGTAAAATTAGACCCTGTTGTCCAGAAGTAGTGGGCATAGCATACAAAATTCTCCAAACATGTCTGTGCGATTTTCTTTCTTTTATTCTTTTTTTAAAAATCTTCATTAACATTTTGTGACTGGAGTCTTTCCCTTGTTCTCTTGTTTCAGCATGTAATCTATTGGGAAAATTTAAAAAAAAATTTATGCTAGCAATATCACTTTAAATCATTTTTGACTCTTTATTATAACAATTAGTCTACTAAATCTTGACTAATCATTAATAGCAATTTTTTATCTATGTCAATTTTTATTGATATTGCCAACATGATGGCTGGAAATCTTTTAATCAGAAAGTAACTGCATTATTGCAATAGATAGGTAACTCGAGTCACTTGCTTTCCATGTCTGCAAATTAAATAGATTTATAATTTCTTTAGAAGAAAAAGTTCAAGGCTTTTAACATGGCATTCAAGGCATCAGAAATATACCGTTCAGGCCAGCTGCGGTGGCTCATGCCTGTAACCCCAGCACTTTGGGAGGCCAAGATGGGTGGATCACTTGAGATCAGGAGTTCGAGACCAGCCTCGCCAATATGGTGAAACCCTGTCTCTAGGAAAAATACAAAAAATTAGCTGGGCATGTTGACAGATGCCTGTAATCCCAGCTACTTAGGAGGCTGAGGCAGGAAACTCTTGAACCTGGGAGGCTGAGGTTGCAGTGAGCCGAGATTGTGCCATTGCACTCCAGCCTGGACAAGAGCAAAATTCCGTCTCCAAAAAGAAACATGTACAAATTATTGTTATTCTTCTTCATAAGTGCTCTAGTATTCTGCAAGTTTCCTTTTACCAAGTGCAGGTCAGTCTCACTTCCACAAGTCTGCTTACTATTTTCTCCTTTACAAAAACTCAGACAAGTTTGTGTGTGTGTGTGTGTGTGTGTGTGTGTAGGTAGAGGCTCTAGATACTATTCATCTATCTAGAGCCTCTACCTACATTTTCTACCAAAATACTATCCTAAAGCATCAAGGATTCCTGACTATAGCCCTTTTTCTGCAGCTAATTAGTTTATGAATGCTCCTAACATCCCTGACAATTTAATTCTTCTCTCCACTCTCTAGATGTTATCTTTACTTATCTTTCTTAACATCTTGCTCCAATAATTTTTCTCTTGTAACTTTTGTACACTCAGTGTTTCTGTTATTTTGTACTATATCTCTTTAACAAGACATATGGTCCAGCCAATGACATACTTAAAATAACAACAGTAATAAGGAAAACAATAAAACAGTAACATTTCTAAAAGTTCATATTGTCCATGGTCCTACATCTCTCTGTGCTTATGCAGCCACAGTCTCAAAAAATATGTATGCTATCTGCCTCTACTTTATGCATCATATATTTTTTAAACAACTGCCATTTAGTTTTGTACCTAAAAACTAAGCCTAAGCTATGTGTTAAGTTTAAAAGACAACAACAAAACATACCTTTTAAATATTCATTTTACTAGAACTTTACTCATCACTTGACATTTTTGCAGATTTCCATCTTGAAACCCTTTTGTTTAAATGTGTTAACTGCAGTCTTCTTTTTGGTTTCTTTTTAATGTCTTTAGATTCTCTTAATAATTTTCATCTTTCTTCTGCCTTATAGAATCCATGGTCTTATGTAGAGTAACATCAACACCCCAACTATTTCACTCTAAATGTTCTAGATAAGTGGCCTTTTCTAGACTTCAGACTTCACTGGCTAATTATGCAGCTTTCATAAAAATCTTAATTGCCTGTTAGTTTTATTCTAATTCTAATCATATTTTCCTATTTAGATCTTTTTAAAAGTTGCTTTTAACTCATCGTGTACAGTCTGAATTTACTAACTTCCCTGCCAACCTTGTCCCCTATGTATTCCTAATATGACCATCATAAGTATACATTTTTACCAGAAAACTATTAAACATAGACTTTATTATCTTTTCTGCATGCACCTGAAGGGTCCCATTTTTCTCTAGAGCCTTCTACTATTTTTCAATCCTATTCCTTCTGCCTAAATTCATGAGATTATCATTTCTCATCTTTTACTATAGCCTCCTAGTTTTTTAAACTCAATCCTAACACTTGTCTGAAGTAAGTATCCATATCCTTCACTCTACTCAGAATGATTCCTACTGGTTTCCTATGAGTTTGCAATAAAGCTGACATTTCTATGTCACACATGCCCCTTCTCGGTTTGTATTATTTCTACCTATCTCAACCTAATCCCTATGATTTTCCACACTCACCCTTCAAACATGGTTGGAGAAATAGTTGTAGCCTACCTAACTGAATTTACTCATGATTGACTTGCCCTCTCTTCTCCTTGATCTAATAAACACACTCATCCTTTAAAAGTCAATTCAAATGCCAACCTCCATAGGGAGCTTCCACTGTACTTTCAAGCAAAAGAGTCTTTTTCCTATATTCCCAAGACACCTCATTTATCTTTATTAGAGCAGTTTTAGGTGACATTTATCGAGAAATTTCTCTGGAGTTGAAATTAGGCCCTAAGGAAAGGTCAAATAACTAGTAAGTTTTGGGACAGTTTTCAATTTGGATCCCAGAACAAAACATCATTCTCACCCCACAGACACACACAAATACAATCACCACTAAGGAATTCTGATGCTTACTTACTGCATTTGCCAGAAATCCTTTGCTTGTCTGGACTTTAATGATCTGAAATATTGGAACTGGATTATAATTATCCTTGTTCTATCATCAGCACCTAGCACAGTTACTGAAACATAAGGGGAGAATATTAAATGTTTTATCATTGATTGAAGAATGGATGGATGGATGAATATATATGTTCAAGTATTTGCTAAACTAGTACTATTTTGAATGACTAACATATTGATCTTCATTGAATGAATTAATACACCAATAAGCAAATGATCCAGTGAAGGGAATGAAATCAATGAGAGAATGTACTTTTATGTCTTTCTCATTTGACTTTTTGCAGTTATAGTCTGTCATCACTGAGTCCTGGGTAAGGCCTTGTGTGGGCATTTAAGTACTATACATGGGTACATTTTTCTGTCTAACTAGATATAGTCTGATGTAGGCAGAAATAGTGACTTATACAATTCTGTCCAAAATGCTTAGAAAACGGTTACATATATCAATACCTATTGAGTGACTGACATACAATCAAATACCTGTTATTTTATTAGTTTTAATTAAATTTATGTAATGAATTCTAAGTTATAAAAATAACAGAAAAATCTATTGTATTTCATTTTTTTGGGGGGGGGGTGAGGTAAATTGTCATTACAGTAAATTATATCCAAATAGGAGTCAAGAGAAGGACAAAGCATGATTTGTTTTCTTACTGTATTGTTGACATTTGCTCTCAGTCATTGGTCTATACTGTTTTGCTTTATTTTCTTTCTGCAGGAAGAAATACGCCAGTGCAATTTATTAAAACAGTCAAATAGTATTAATATGCCCTCAGTACATTTGATGTATCATACATGGGTGATGCTTTAAATAGCACTAGAGAGTTAATTAGATGTTTCAGATTTATAAAGGGAAAGATTAAGAAGATAATGAACTGATAAATCAGTAATAGACCTCTTATGAAGACTAAGACATTTGACTCTCTTCATTAAGATTTGTCTCCTTAAAAGAAAATTATTTCTTAAAGTGGAATCATCAGATATTTAATATGGTCTGTTTCCCCAAACAACATTTAAATGACAAATAAGTGGGTATAGAAGCTACAGAAAAATAGAAAACTAAAATATTTATTCTTCATCTTATTAGACATTGTGTAAAAAGTAAACAAAAATATGTTATTGATTACCATTTTTATAATTTCCATGTCAGTATACATATGTTTAAATCATTAAAGTTAAAAGAAACACTGTGTTCTCTAAAACCACAGTATATAACTGATCAAAATAAAGTGACTCTTTCTTTTATTAAAAATAAATAAAAAGAAACCAAGATTTAATCTATACACATGCTGAAGTAATTTCCATTATCTTCTTACATTTAATTATGCTTAAAATCAGCACATCTTATAAATTGCTAACTTGATATACTGACATTTCTTAAAAAATAGCAAAACGTAAAGAGGATAATTTTATGTAGTTTTTAACTTGATTACCAAGAAATACCTAAAAGATAAGAATAAATTGCATTCTGAGTAGTCAAGAAAGATAATTTTTAAAATAACAAATTTATGTCCTAAGATTTCAGAAAATGTATCTCAAAAGTGATTGACAAGCATTGATTGCAAATGTTCATATTAGCATGACTTAAAGAAAAAAAGAGATTTTGATATGTATTAATATTAATCTGAAAAGCAAATGAAATTCAGTAAGAAAACATAAAACATGTAAAAAATAAACTTATACAAATAAGCCTGAAATTAATTGAATATTTTAAAGGATATATAACTAATAAAATTATTCAGTTATACACATGTTAATGCTAATATTAACAAGTTATAAACCTAGTTGCCACAAGGGACAAAACCTTTCAATGGTTTTGGACAATGGAAAAATGTTAAGAACAAGAAAAACTACTCTTTACTTTTTCCAGAACAAATATACGAAGGCAAGGATGAACGGTTACTTCGAAAAATGTTATAAGACTGACTAATCAGTAGGTTGAGCTACTCCTATTATTAGCTTAAAAGTTCTATGAAAAAGAGTAGACAGGCAACCTTTTGTGAGTCAATTTCTTAATGCTGCCCTGGGTATTACAGTTAGCATCTTAATTTAAAACTATCTGCTTTTGATTAAGTTTAACACAAAATTTTTTTTTCTCTACTCCTTCCTTTGTACGCTTATTGCTGTAGAAATTTCATATTTACACAATCAAAGACTATTAAGACATTACAATTATTTATTTAAGGTCTTCCTTAATCACATAAGAGTAGAAAAGTGTTACAAATAAAATATATTTATTTTGCTTTCTTATTTGCTGATGTAATTACATTTATCGGTGTTCTTTATTTATATACACAGCAATAAGTTACTGTCTAGTGTCTTTCATTCAACCTGAAAAATTCACTTTGTATTTTTTGTAGGGTTGGAATAAATGTTGGGTAATAATAAATATTCTGTTTTTGTTTTGGTTAAAATTGTCCGACTTCCTTCTTCATTGTTGAAGGGCAATTTTATCTAATATAAAATTTTAGGTTGTCAGTAATTTTTATTTTTTTATATATTTAATATGACGCCATATAGTCTTATAAAAAGTGACTGTTAATCCTTGAGAAGACCTTGTGTTTGATGAGTCTTTTTTCTCAGACTATTTTCAAGATCCACTCTGCTCTTGGTTTTTAAAAGTTTGTCTGTAGTGGGTCTAGATGTGGATTTCTTTATCTTATTGCAGATCACTGAGATTCTTGAATATGTGGATTACTGGAGTTTTTAACGTTAAATTTGGAAACTTTTCAGTAATTATTTCTTAAAAGTATTTTCTGCCCTGTTCTGTCTTTCCCATCCAACTATCTGTTGCTATGCTTCTTAGTGTCCTACAAGTCTCTGAGGCTTATTTTCCTTCATTCTTTTTGTTGTTGTTGTTGTTCCTCAGATTGAGTAGTCTTTATTTACTTATCTATAAATTCACTTATGCCATTTTCTGCCAGAATAAATATGTTGTTGAGACCCTATAGTAAATTTTTTAATTAAATTATTTTATTTGCTAACTCTGAAATTACTATAGTGTCTCATGTCTTATAATTTTTTTTCTCTTTATTGATATTCTTTATTCAAAGTGATATTATTGCTTGACTTCCATTTAATTATTTAGGCATGTTGCCCATAGTTTTGGGAACATATTTTTAATAGCTGATTTTTAATATTTGTTTGTGCTGGGTGCTGTGGCTCATACCTGTAATACCAGCACTTTGGGAAGCTGAGATTGGTAGATCACTTGTGGTCAAGAGTTTGAGACCAGCCCGGCCAACATTGTGAAACCCCATCTCTACTAAAAATACAAAAATTGGCCAGTAGTCCCAGCTATTCAGAAGACTGAGCGAGGAGAATCACTTGAACCAGTAGCTGGAGGTTGCAGTGAACTGAGATCTCATCACTGGACTCCAGTCTGAATGACACAGCAAGACTTCATCTCAAAAAAAAAATAATAATTGTTTGGTAAATTCATCATCTAGCCATCTCGAGGTTATTTTTTATTGGCATTTTTTTTCTATGAGCTACATTTTCCTGATTCATTACATATATCACACTATTTTGCTGAAAACTGGACATTGGCCAGGTGCAGTGGCTCATACCTGTAACCTTAGAACTTTAGAAGGCTGAGGCAGGAGGATGCTTGAACTCAGGAATTCAAGACCAGCCTGGAGAACATAGCGAGAATGCATCTCTACAGAGATAAATAAAATTAGCTGAGCTAGGTGATGTGCATCTGTAGTTACAGCTATTCTGGAGGTTGAGGTAGGCAGATCACTTAAGCAGAGCATGTGAATGATGATCATGTCACTACACTCCAACCTGGGTAACACACACACACACACACACACACACACACACACACACACACACACACACAAAATGAATAAATAAAAGAAAAAGGAAAGGAAAACTAAATATTATAAATAATATAATGTGGGAACTCTGGAAATCATTATTACCCAGATTTGTTGTTTCTGTGTTTTTTATTGCAGTTTTTGCTGCTACTACTATTTGTTTAGTGATTATCTTTTTCTCTTTTTTAATTTAAGTTCTGGTATACATGTGCAGAACGTGAAGGTTTGTTACATAGATATACATGTACCATGACGGTTTGCTGTACCTATTGACCTGTCCTCTAAGTTCCCTCCCTTCACTCCCCACCCCATGACCGCCCCTAGTGTGTGATGTTCTCCTCCCTGTGTCCATGTGTTCTTATTGTTCACCTCCCACTTATGAGTGAGAAAACGAGGTGTTTGGTGTCCTGTTCCTGTGTTCATTTGCCGAGTATGATAGTTTTATAGGTGTCCCTATAAAGAACATGATCTCATTCCTTCTTATGGCTGCACAGTATTCTATGGTGTATATGTACCACATTTTCTTCATCCAGTCTATCATTGATGGGCATTTGGGTTAGTTCCGTGACTTACCTATTGTAAATAGTGCTGTAATAAACATATGTTTGCATGTGTCTTTATGGCAGAATAATTTATATTCCTCTGGGTATATACCAAATAATAGGATTGCTGAGTCAAATGGTATTTCTAGTTCTAGATCCTTGAGGAATTTCTATACTGTCTTCCACAACAGTAGAACTAATTTCATTTCCAGCGATAGTGTAAAAGCAGCTCTATTTCTCCACAGCCTTGCCAGCATTCATTGTTCCTTGACTTTTTAATAATCGCCGTTCTGATTGCCAAGAGACAGTACCTTAATGTGCTTTTTATTTGCATTTCTCTAATGATCAGTGATGTCGAGCTTTGTTTCATATGTTTGTTGCCTGCATAAATGTCTTCTTTTGAGAGGTGTCTGCTCATATCCTTGTTCACTTTATGATTTTTTTCCTTGTAAATTTGTTTAAGTTTCTTGTAAGTTCTGAATATTAGACCTTTGTCAAATGGATAGATTGAAAACATTTTCTCCCATTCTGTAGGTTTCCTGTTCACTCCGATAATAATTTCTTTTGCTGTGCAAAACCCCTTTTTGTTTAATTAGATCTCATTTGTCATTTTGTCTTTTGTTGCAATTGTTTTGATGTTTTAGTAATGAAGTATTTGCCATGCCTGTGTCCTGAATGGTATTGCCTAGGTTTTCTTCTAGGGTTTTTATAGTTCTAGGTTTTACATTTAGGTCTTTAATCCATCTTAAGTTAATTTTTGTATAAGGTGTAAGGAAAAGGTGCAGGTTTAGTTTTCTGCATGTGGCTAGCCAGTTTTCCCACTCCCATTTATTGATAGGAGATCCTTTCCCCATTGCTTGTTTTTGTCAGGTTTGTCAAAGATCAGATGGTTGTAAATGTGTGGTATTATTTCTGAAATCTCTGTTCTGTTCCATTGGTCTACATATCCGTTTTGGTACAAGTATCATGCTCACTAACTCATTTTATGAGTAAACTGGGAAGAGACACAATAGTAAAAGAAAACTTCAGACAAATATCTCTGACAAACACTCATGCAAAAATCTTCCATAAAATATTGGTAATCCATATCCAGCAACACATCAAAAGCTAATTCACCACAATCAAGTAGGCTTCATCCTTGGGATGCAAGGCTGGTTCAATATATGAAAGCTAATAAAGGTAATCCATCACATAAACAGAAGCAAAGACAAAAACCACATTGTTATCTCAATAAATGCAGAAAAATCCTTTGATAAAATTCAACATTTCTTCATGTTGAAAACTCTCAATAAAATAAATATTGATGAAACATACCTCAAATTAATAAGAACCATTTATGACAAATACACAACTGATATCATGGTGAATGAGCAAAAGCTGGAAGCATTCCCCCTGAAAACTGGCACAAGACAAGGATGTCCTTTCTCACCACTCCTAGTCAACATAATTTTGGAAGTTCTGTCCATGGCAATCAGGCAATAGAAAGAAATAAAAGGTATTCAAACAAGAAGAGAGGAAGTTAACTTGTCTCTGTGTGCAGACGACATAATTTTGTTTTAGGAAATGTCATCATTCTCAGCCTCAAAACTCATTAAACTGATAAATAATTTTAGCAAAGTCTCAGGATACAAAATCAATGTGCAAAAATCATTAGCATTGCTTTACAGCAACAATAGTAAAACAGAGAGCCCAATAATAATGAACTCCCATTCACAATTGCTACAAAAATAATAAAATACTTAGGAACACAGTTAATGAGGGATGTAAAGCATATTTTCAAGAACTACAAACAGTGCTCAAGAAAATAAGAGAACACACAAGCAAATGGAAACACATTGCATCCTTATGGGTAGGAGGAATAAATATTGCCAAAGTGGCTATACTGCCCAAAGTAATTTATAGATTCAATGCTATTCTCATCAAATTATCATTGACATTCTTCACAAAATTAGAAAAAGTTTTATATAAAATAAAAGAGAACCCTGTATAGCCAGGACAATCCTAAGCAAAAAGAACAAAGCTGGTGGTATTACACTACCCGACTTCAAACTATACTATAAGACTACAGTACTGGTACCAATATAGTGACTATCTTTGACTGATTGTTTAGGTCTGTATTTTTTATTGTATGCAACCCCAGAAGGCTTTCTGTCCAGTTAGCTTTGTGGTCAGCTAATAACAAAAAGATATAGTTTTTAGCAAATTGATTTAGTGTTATTTATTTACAGTGAGAAAGTTGGTTCTATTATGTCACATATCAGTATTGGAAATTAGGAGCATTTGTCTGTTTGCTGATCTTTCTCTACTCCTTAATTATAAATCCTTCTATGACAGACAAGATCCACTCCAAACTGTAAAAGGTATTTATTTTAGTTTTATTTCTCATTTATGTATTCATTACATATTCTCATCATTGAGACCTCAGATACTCCATAGTACACCAAGGGACCTAATTTTTCTCTTGTAGAAGTTTTTCTATCAAATTTAATACCTGTTGGGGGAGTTGCAGCATCAGGAGAGAAGTAAGCATTGGCAGGCAGGGCAAGATATATGATCTATCTTGTGTCAAATAGCAGAACTATATTTTTCTGTAAATATAACTCCTCTAGTTCTGCTTATTCATTTAAAGCTTCCATCACTTTAAGTTTTCTTTGTGCTCTGGCTCATGCAAACTGTAGATCAACCACAGATCCTATCTGCTCACTTTATGTAATTTCTTGAAATTATTCCTAATGACTTCAATATTCACTTTAATTCTTTCAGAACTAACAACCTTTAATCTTATTGCTATCACCATTCTGTATTGGCTTTTTACTAATATTCTATAGTAGACGATATTATGGTAGGGTGTTTTTTTCCCTTTCCACCAAACAAGAAATTCAGTATGATGATGTTACAATATTAAACTAGGATTCTAATGCTTTCTCCTTAAAAAATAAAACTCTTCAGTTTTCTAATTTCTAAAATTAATAAAAGTGTATTTTATTTATTTCATCTACTATTATTTTCAATACATTTAAAATTTTTATTTGTTTAATTAATATTTATATCTTAAACTATCACCTTATCTTAATTTAAAAACCAGTCTTTATATCCTTTGTACTTAAAACATTGACATGTATGAGATGTTATGTGAAGTTTTTTTTAATGCTGTTAGCACTTTTTATTTTCTAAACATATGAAAAATGTGTATGTCCTGGCTGTTTGGCAGGTGCTTCTCTTTAATGATTTCCTGTCTGTATTAAGCTGTCTGAACAAAGTATATAGGAAATTTACATGCTCACAGTGCATACTATTGGCCACCAAGTTCAGCCTTAGAAATTATGAGTTGATTTTGGTTTGTGGGCTTTTTGTTTTCTTTTGGGGTTCTTTATGCACTGACATCTGTGCTAGTAATTTATGAAGAAATTGGTAACTAGGTGGCACATCATGCTGACCTTTTAGTATGTGATTCTTTATTGTTACTAAGAAAACATGTTGTTTGTCAGCTAAAGATAAATTTAGTTTTAGATAAGTCAACAACTTGATAAAATATCAAAAAGCCGTAATCCATAAAGGTATTAATTCCATATAGAATATAATATTACGTGTGAGAAAATGCAATTTTTTTGCATATAGTAGGTAAAGGGTTTATTGCATAATGCAGATTAAATAATAATACTGGATATTGTTTGACCATTGCCTCACAATCTTCATACCCTATTATAGGTTATAAAGTTTCCAAGTGAAATTCAATTTGAGTGCCAATAATTAATTCTGAATTTTACAAGAAGGCAAGTGATTTTTTACTTCTTTCTGATTTGAAACATAGCTTATGAATGCTATGCTTAACACTTAGGTTATGGGTTGATAGGTGCAGCAAACCACCATGGCACAGATGTTACCTATGTAACAAACCTGCACATCCTACATATATACCACAGAACTTAAAGTAAAAATGTATATATTCAAAACACATTGTTGTATTTAGAGCAAACTGACTATTACAGATGCAATGATCGTTCATATCTGACTAAAACACCTGTAGAGAATATTATTAGTTAGTCTAATTTTGTACATTGCAATAGTAATGAGATATATTTTTGATAAGTTAGAAGTGAACCAAAAGGCTAAAATAAATTATATTAACTGAGGCAATTTGAAATCCTAAAATAAACAATAATAATTATGGAAAATTTACTATATACTATATATATAATAGATATGTATACATATCTGTATATATGTATACATATACATATATGTAGCAGATATATATATATATACTATATATATAAAACGTGTGTGTGTGTGTATATATATATATGTTTCACATGGTATTCCTAAAATAACTGCTGAAAAGCACAAGAAAGTTATTTATAGAAGTGAGCAGTTGTATGCACCCTAAACAACTTTATAAAATAGTGCTCTATATTTATATTTAATTTTTATATTAATGTATTTATAATAAATTTTTTCTAATTCATACCAAGACAAGAAAAAAAGGCATGAAGAAGAACCACTATGTTTTTATGTTATATTGGTTTATCCCCTTCAAAAAATTGTATAATATTTTGTTGTATTAAAATGGCATATATTACATGCATCCTTCTCTGAATGTCATTTCAAACTTATTGAATAAGAACAATTTCTTTAAAAAAATAGAAACAATATAAAATGTGATGACAAAGTAACAATTTATAATACACATCTTGAATTATTTGGTATATCTAAGCCAGACCAAGTTATAAGATAGTTAAAGATTTTTTAAGTGGTTCTGAACTTCCTCCACTGAGTAATTTAAGATTCTAGTAGAAGATGAGTATAGATGATACATTCCTACGTTATGGTTATGCATTACTGAAATAATCCAGTGCTTATGAGGATCTTAGAGCATCCCATGACTGCAGAAATCAGAGATTCCTCAGCCCTTCTTTATTCACCTTATTTGATTTTCCCATGCTCAAATTTAAATTTATTCTCTCAAATTTAAATTTTGTTCATTTTTGACATATAATTATATTTTTGATATCTTTCTAGGTCATATAAAATAATAACTCAAATGCAGTAATTTATTTGTATCCAGGGTATGACTGATAAATATTATCAGTTAGTCTTATTACTGTACAACATGAAAAAGATCAATAGTTCTAGTAAAGTTGCCCAGTTACCTCGAAAACCCCATAAAAACATAATTATAACCACTATAAACGAATCACCTTATAAGCAAAACTCAACCAAACCTTCAACATGCATATGCCTGGGAATTAGAAATATCTTGTATTACTAAGGATGAGCATTTAAAATGAATATTCAACCACATGATCAGGTAACATAAGTTACGTTAGTTCTATTATTATTCTTGACAAATGAATATGTGTATCTTTGTTTCTCTTGAACTATCAAAATGTGAACATTGATTAGATGTATGTTTACTCTGAAGAAAAATAACTATGCTGGTATCAATGACTTACTCTGATATTCAGCTCTTACCCAATTTCCCATTTAAAAAAAAATCCTCTTTTAATTGCAATCTTGTAGTTAATAATCACAAATTGAGCTTATTGATTATCAGCACAAATTAAAAATAATAATTAATCCAGGATGAACACAGAGCTCTCTCCTAATAATCTAGGGAATATATTGGTGAAATCTGACAGCTAGAAAAATCACCATTAAACTATTTCTATGTCACATAACTTTTGCTTTAAGGGAAAAACTACTTTTTAAATTACACCTGTAGTTTTATCAGTCTTTGCTCATCATGACAGATTAACTTCCAAGTAAATTGCAGAACAGTTCTCTGGGTGGCCTTAAACTGACCCAGTTCTCCTCCCATCTGTTTTGCTTATAGTTCTGAAGAATAACTATGGAATATGCTGGGAATGCAATATGCTAAAAAATCTTTGAAAACGGGGGAGGAACTAGTTGGAACAGTTAAGGCTTTTTTTCATCCCACCCCACACCCCTCCTCCGGCCTAGAAACATGTTACCCTTCAATGTTTTCTGCCAGTATTTCATAAAACTTCAAGGGGTACTTCAGCTGTGGTGCATGTGGGGTGCACATAGGTGAGACTTGTAGCTCCATGGACAGCTTTTTTGAGCATGGTGGTGGAGGGTCATCAGGAATCCTAGGCTTCCATTTTCCCTTGCTGCCTGGCTGTGAGTAATAAACCTGCTTCATATAAGTGTTTCACTGGACTTAGACCAGTTGGTAACCAGCACATGGTGAAACTGCTTCACATGTATCATACAGCAGGCTTTTAGACCTAGAATATGAGGAGGGCTTTTACAATTTAGACTGTAAGAGGTTCATGCCTCCACCACATATATGTGGATTTGGATGTTGATGAAAAAGGTTTTTCATAAAAATGCTATCTAACGTAGAAATAAAGCCACTTACTTTTCCAGATAGGATAGATTCACAATTTTTTGTAGGCTTATTATTCATTGTGTTTCAAAGCCAGAGTTCCCAATCACAGTTTACTTAGCACAGAAAGTTCATCAATTTTTAAGTAATTAATAGTTTTACTTCACTTGATGCTCTCTCCCTTTGCTGTTCATACTCATTATTATGGTTGTCAATTATCTTCTTAACCGATGATTTTAATAAAGGTAGCTCTGCTATTAGCAAATTGCTCAGAAGCTGCTAATAGCTCTCCAGAGAGCACTTGTCTCACCCTATATCTCCCACCTTATCAAAAGGTCACATTAATTATATCACCCTTACTGAGAAAAAAATCAACATGTCAGTCAGACGTGCTCACAATTGTGCTGCAGGTAGAACATGAAGATAAAATCAGGTTTATTTTGTGTCCCAAAGTAGCCCATTTACATTTAGCTCTTGTAAATGCAATTAACACAAAGAAAACAATAGATCACACTTAGATTCATAAGTTTACTTTTTGACAAAAGGCTAATTTCTATTCTTTTATGTTTATAGTAACCAGTAAAATATTATAAGTCATCAGATATTTGTCAAAAATAGTTTTAAAAAATCTTTGTGTAATGGCTCCAGAAGTGTAAGGGTTTCATTGTGGCTGCAGAGATCTTTTGTTCATCATTTCAAGTTTTTAATAATTATGAACATAAATTGATTTCTGATAACCTTCTCTCACTCTTATATGTTCCACATTCTTGGGATCACAACTTAAGAACTAATTATGAGAAAAGCTAGGGCAGAAGCCAGGGAAACTCTAGGAATTTGAATATTTCTAATTAATATTAATATATATTACATGCATAAGTAAATATTTTCAATTCACTTTATTTTCAAGTGAGTTCTATGTGCCTGGGAGCCAATTTTTCTATTCAACATTCTTCTGCCATTAATAAATTATCTTTCACACAAGAAACAATTATCCATTTGTTCATTTCATATGGTCTTTAAATATTTATTAGCTATTTAAATTGAGAATAATGCCACAATTTACAATGATTTTTGCATTACTTTGGCCAAATTATTGACTATGTACATAAGTTATGGTCCCAGCAAAAGAGATGGCATGCATATTTTAGGATAATTTAAGGATTTTTAAAAAAACTATTGTTTATACAATTAGAAGTAGATGTAGGAAAATAATAAAAGATAATACAGTGGTAATAGGTTTGGGGTATCTAAACCCCTAACGATGACAGGATTGAATAGGGCAAAAAGTTGCTTTGGAATGGAAAGTAGAGTCAGTAGAAAGTCTCCCTTAAGAGGACCTGTGACTATCAACTGGAACACAGCCAGCCCCAGTAACTGGGCCTGGAGACAGTCAAGGGGTAAACACCCTCCTTCCACTCTCCTCTTTCCTGCTAATGTTGGATTCCTTTGTGGCAACACTTCTCAGAAGCAAAATTCAAGGGAGACCATTGATATAATCCATATAGATCAGCTTCCTGGGGTAGATAATATAGTAGAGAATGGTTGAGAATTAATCTGAAGAGTTAAAATGAAGATGGTGATTTTAGAGACTGAATATATCAATTTCTAATTGTCAGCTGGGATGAAATAGGACATAGAACTGAGAAAATATGATACATGCAACATATTGAAATAGGCAAGTTACTTGCATTTTTAAAAAAAAAAGGAGTAGAAAACTAAGAAAGCTACAATTTAAGAAGGAGTTTCAGACTCACAAAACGATTGATATGTTTGGGAGAGAAGCAGTTTGGAAGCTCTGAGTAAGCAAGAGTAAAAGGTAATATGGAGCCCCCTAACTTGGAATCAGGGCTACTAAGGCAAACCCCTCTCAAGAGCATCAGTCCTATGCTATACTACTGGGGAAACTTGTCAAATTACTAAACATCTCAAAACCTATTTTTTTTTCCTGATGTATAAATTGTACAGGGTAAAGCACAATTACGACTGAGATATAAGATGTAAATGAGAATTCTGAGCTTAAAGTCCAAGTGTAACAGCTAATCTTGATACAAATATATTTGATTTTAAGCTTATATTTCTTGGCTATATACTGGTCTAGACTGTGGTCTTCAAATATTCATTACAAATTTAAAAATTATAATTATTATTTATCTCAAAATCTAATAATTACAGGGCATAACTACTCTAATTTTCACTTCATTGCAATTAACAATTATAACCTAGATTAAAAGATTTATAATTAGTTTCTGATATATTAAAGAATCTTCTCTGTATGATATCTTGAGCACAATTTTAACTGTGTTTTTATTCATAGTAAAATACTATAGTAATGTCTTTATCACCCCGGTGAGCCATTCAACTTAAAGTACTTATTTCTCCCTTAGCCACATGGAAACCAGCACTGCCCTTTTATTACTCAAATGCAACCTTCCCACAGGAGAAAACACTGCAAAAGAGAAGAAATGCTATTTCCTACTCCTGGATTTAAAGTGATTGATACGTCCCTTAGATTAATTCTTGTAATGCTTGTTTAACTCAATTAAATTTTAAGTAATTCCTGAACAAAAGTGGCGTTTCCACCAGGATCCTGTTGAGCCTGAAATGATTACCACTAGAGTAATTTCTACGGGTTAAATTACTATCTCTTAAAGAATCTTTTAAACTCAATATGCGTTATTGAAGAATAGGTGCTCCAGTTAGAGACATTAATGCCAAATTGATAATAGTGTGTCAATGTCATTACCTAGTAGGTCTTTCGATGTCATTCTAAATGCCTTCTATTTATGGACATTGAAAATATATGTTCAGTTTGGGGGATGCTAATAGGAATTGATGTTTCACAGATTGATGGCAACTGATAATACATAAATAAGGCCTCAGAATGAGTAAATTATATCAAAGTATATATAGTCACAATGCATTCTGTTTATCAGAAAAATATCATGTAATTTATTGGCCATGGAGAAAATATGTGTCATGAAAGCTGATTTTTGATAAGGGGCCGAGATTTTAATTAATGCTTTTACCTGCACACTCAATTTAACAATGACATTCAGATAGAAAATCAGTATCTAGTTTTTCAAAGAGGAATTCCACACTGAGAGTTGAACTGATCCTCATATTGGAGTCTTGTTATTTGCAAAATATATTGTTAGATTTCACCATGAAGGGAATACTTGGAAGCTCAGGAAAGTCTTTAAGCATAAGTATATTGAATATACAATACTTTTTTCTTTTTGTTTTTTTTTTTGTTTTGTTTTGTTTTTAAGATGGAGTTTCACTCTTGTTACCCAGGCTGGAGTGCAATGGCACTATCTCGGCTCACCACAACCTCTGCCTCCTGGGTTCAGGCAATTCTCCTGCCTCAGACTCCTGAGTATCTGGGATTACAGGCACGCACCACCATGCCCAGCTAATTTTTTGTATTTTTAGTGGAGACAGGGTTTCATCATGTTGACCAGGATGGTCTTGATCTCTCGTGATCCACCTGCCTTGGCCTTCTAAAGTGCTGGGATTACAGGCTTGAGCCACTGCGCCTGGCCAATACTTTGTTTCTAACAGCGAAACTCACTGTTAGCTTCAACCTTGGATACTAATATTTCCATTTTTTTTGTGGAGATGCTCTGATAGTATACTTATGTTATCACTATATGAAACTATGGAATATAAATTTAATAATAATAGATATAACACAATTTCAGTCAAGCCCTTTAAATATATATATATATATATATATATTTAAATGAATAAGTATAAAATATTTATGTATAATCCATATAGCACTCATAGTTCTAGTTAAGGAATAACTATATACAGAATAATCCAAATAATAACAGCTAATGTCTAGAGAGCACTTATTTATAAGTACTAAAAATAATCCAAGTCCCAATACTCCACTTTAGGTTTCCTGTTTAAAATGGCATCCTCCTGGTAGTGCAAGCCAGTCAACTTCAGCAAGACCTAGTGCTCCACTGTAGTTCCCGGCAGCCAGGTCCAAGCACTTCAATTAACTTCCAGGAGATGTTGGACCATGCAGGAGTATCAGAGCAAGAAACTGATATCTGACAACAGAGTGAGAGTTCAAAGATTCTTTATAGCAGTCACTGTGAATTAAGTTCTTGAGGCAGCTAAGGGATTGAATGCAAAAGAAATTGTTTTAATTAAAAGCCCAGATCTTACCTGGAAGAAGAGGAAAGGGTGTCTTCGATCACGGTTTGAAATGAGCTGTTCACTTAACAAAAGAACCTAAGGTTGTGGGATTGCTGGCTAATCAGATGATTGGGTATATTTGGGGTAACAAACCAAACTCCAAAAGAAAATGTGAACGTTAGCAAGCTGAGGGTTACTGAAACCTTGGACATTTCCAGAAAAAAACTTACCTGACAATTCAGATGGACAGGTCTGGCAATGGCCCCATGCTGCTGGGCAGGCCCCAGGGGGCATTGACATTGAAGAGGTGGCTGTTTCAAATTCAGAACCTGTTTTTAAGGAGAAAATTGACATTTTTCAAGGGATAAAGGACAGCTGAGTTCAGAGTTCAGCAGATGGTAGAAAATCTAGGCTTCCTTGGGTCTTTGAAAAACCAGGTTGGAAATCAAATTAAGAAACTGTATAATCTCTTCCTAAAAGTTGATGCTACTCAGGTGAAAGTGAATCCTTTTGGTGAAACTTGAGAAAGACAAGTTGTCTATTTTAATGCCAAGAAAATCTTTGATGACAATGAAGAATTCTGACAACAGGGCATATTTGCTATGAATGACAAACCAGAAAATGAGCCTGATAATGGTTGTTCTTGTGATAGTGAGTGAGTTCCCACAAGATCTGATGATTTAAAAGTGTGGCACTGCCCCCTTCTTTTGCCCCTGCCACCATATAAGAAATCCCTTGCTTCTCCTTCACCTACTGATATGATTGTAAGTTTCCTGAGGCCTTCCCAGCCATGCGGAATTACAAATCAATTAAACCTCTTTCCTTTATAAATTGCCCAGTCTCAGGTAGTTCTTTATTGCAGTGTGAAAATGAGCAAATACAGAGCTCATTGAAAATGAAGTTGTCAGTTGTGACCTAAAATACATAGGACTGTATGCAAAAATTTTCTGCATTGCAAATTGTTGGGATTCACTCAGGGTGGCTGGCAAAATATCAGGGAAAGTTATAAAATTATAGTTTCAAAACTTTTGGAAGGCTCAAAAGTTTTAATGGAATGGGCTGAAGGCAGCCAGTTTTAAAGTTAGAAATTTAAGTCACAGGGTAAAGATTAGAATAATAAAAGCTTCCCCAGTTAATTCTGTTTACCCCACATTCTTTTGTCCCTACTCTTACTGTTTACTCATGTAAACTTTGTGCTGGATGGTCCTCTCAGGGGGAGGTCAAAAGAAAAAGAGAATTATCCGTTAGTGGTGGTTTTTTTTTTTTTTTTGAGACGGAGTTTCCCTCTTGTTACCCAGGCTGGAGTGTAATGGTGTGACCTTGGCTCACCGCAACCTCCGCCTCCTGGGTTCAGGCAATTCTCCTGCCTCAGACCCCTGAGTAGCTGGGATTACAGGCATGCGCCACCATGCCCAGCTAATTTTTTTTTGTATTTTTAGTAGAGACGGGGTTTCACCATGTTGACCAGGATGGTCTTGATTTCTTGACCTCGTGATTCACTCGCCTCAGCCTCCCAAAGTGTTGGGATTATAGGCTTGAGCCACCACGCCCAGCCTAATGGTGTTTTCCTGGGCCCAAGAACCAAAACCTTTTATCATTCATAAAACCACTCTTTTAACCATGTTAATTATTCACAAGCATGTTGACTTGAACCCTCTATTATTAAATCTACACTGAATAAATGTGAGGAGGAAGAAGAGGTGGTAGTAGGTTAGCTCTAATTGCTCTGAGAGCAGCTGAGAACCATCCCTAGCCTGTTCAAATCACTGTACTGGGTGTGAGTGTATTTTCTTCATCTTTCACTGAGTCAGGGTCTGCAGGACAGATCTCTGAAGATGATGATGAATGTCTCAGTGAATAGTGCTAGACTACCCATGGCTACTGGTGATACCGTTTTCCTTAATAGTGAGAAGACAGCCAAATTCTTGTAATCTTGGAAGCTCAAGTATATCAAGCATTCACATTGCTCACAGTTGATCCTAAGGTTGAAGCCATTCTTGTCAATATTTTTGGTGGTATTGTCCACTGTGCCATCATTGCCAGTGGTATCATCAAAGCCTCCCAGGCATTAGAATTAAAGATGCCCTGGAGGGAACCAATGTTCAAGAGACTCAGAGCATAACAATAGGCCAACAGTGAACACCTCATTACATCAGCCCAAGAAGGCTGTGGCCAGCATGGCCAATAAGTGATTCTCTGTCCTGATCAGCAGGAGAAAGAAACACATTTTTCCTTAAAAATGAATTTCTCTCATCAGTGTGAAGGAAATTGTTCTCATTGGGAAATGAAGGAGAAAAGTATGAGCAAGAAACACTGTCTTAAAAAATCTTTTTTTTTTTTTGAGGTGGAGTCTTGTTCTGTTGCCCAGGCTGGAGTACACTGGCTCAATCTCAGCTCACTGCAACCTCTGCCTCCTGAGTTCAAGCAATTCTTCTGTCTCAGCCTCCTAAATATCTGGCTGTAAAGGTGCATGCCATCACACCCAGCTAATTTTTGAATTTTTAAAGTAGAAATGGGATTTTGTCTTATTGGTCAGGCCAGTCTCGAACTCCTGACCTCAAGTGATCCACCCACCTTATCCTCCAAAAGTGCTGGAATTATAGGCATGAGCCACTGCACCTAACCTGTCTGAAAAATCTTAAATTTGTATTTTCTAGAATAAGATATGTAGACAGTCTGAATCTGGTTTTACTTACAGTCTTTATAAAAATAATGTCCTGGAATCTCATACTTTTCTATCATGGTTAGCCTGCTCAATAGAGAGTGTTTTGCTGACTTAGGGGAACCGTATATGTGGAAAAATATTTTGTGTATACTAGAAATTTGAAATCAGGTCCTAGTTCACTTACAAGAATTTTGGTGGACATCTAATTTTGCATAATTAAAAAAAATTACAGGCCATAAAAAACACAGACAAGATTACATTTAATGTATAACATAACAAAAAGGCACAGCTAAGACATCCAAATGAAAAGCTATTATACACTGCAGCAGTTTTTACAAGTTTCTAATTCCAACACGTTTGAAAAATCTGAGTATTCCAAGTATATTTTACAATGGAATTTCTGCATTAATATACAGGTATTTTACTATTTGCATTAATATGGAATATACTGTTAACTAAAAAGAAAGCCAGGAGACTTATTTGTGATTTTAGAGTAGAAGTTTCCATTTTAATGTCAAAACTGAAGAGTGCTGATTCTTATGAGAATTTCTATAATTAAGTCATTTCAGGATGAGACAAAGCTGAAGATCAAATTGTGTTGATTATCAGAATCTTCTCTCCTCTCTTATCTTCCACCCTGAGCCACCCCTTCCTCCTAGAATCTTCCAGCTTGTGGTAGAAAAATAGGAACATGTAATTGAAGGAAATATGACTTCTTTTCTATGATGTCCATTTTACTTGTGAGAAAATAAATTGAGATAAGGTTTCTCTTCAACTTTTGGAAAATGTTTGTTGGTATACACACTCAAATAAAATTCTGTTTATAAACTCTAAAATAATAATTCAAGTACTAATAGCTAATAGATATTATTTTTTTAGGTTATTAAATATATTATCAGTTTTCCTTTGTGAATATACTTGAGAGTCAGAGCAAAGGCAAAGTTAAACTGCAGCACGATGCTTTATTTGCACATTTCTTTCTTCTTTGGGAGTAAATCATCTTTTTTTTTTCCTTTCCATAATTCTGCCTCATTACTCTGATCTGAGTAATACTTTTCTTAGGTAATTGATTACTTAGTTGGAGAGGAAGGCACTATTCCATTGGCTAAAAGGAGGCCAAAAAAAAAAAGAAGTTTTTACTGACTTTTGGTTAAAAGTCCTTCTGCTTTGATTAATATTGACTCTAAAGAAATTGCATGTTGATTATTATGGTTCCAAAACAGTATCAGATAACATTATGATTTGAGTTCCCATTTAAAAAATCGAATCATCTTTCGATGTCAAACAAAATAAAAAGTGAAAATAAAGCCATCAGCATATAAATTATCAGAGATATGGTGGTACTCTATCAATGCCATCTGAAAAAATTATTTATGTGAAATGTTATTTTTCCCTATTGGTGATAGATTATAGAAGTACACCCTATCAACCACTTGCTATGGATGGAAAAGTTATCCGAAGCAAACATATACATAACTCCATGTCTTAGCTGGATAATCATGGGTGAAAAAGAAGAAAAGTGAATATAAGATGGAAGGAGTTCTAGGAAGTAGGCACACAGTGTGAGAAGTTTTTACTGACCGTTTATGGTCACAAGAGTTCATCCACTGTAGAATATGTGAAGTCATCCAATTACTAGAGTAACCATGGTGATGGAAATGGACATACCCGTAAGCATGCCATTGTTTTCCCCAAAGCTTCTCTAGCTATTTAACCAGCTGAATGTTTGACCCATCAACAACAGAAAAAAGCTGTGAATATAACTTTTTCTACATGAATGCCAATCAGTTACTTAAGGACAAGTTGATTGCATCATTCATCTTTCACCTTGAAGGAGGTATCACTTTGCCTTCACTGCGATTGACAGATATCATTATATGGCCTGACCTTCTGTGAGCACACCGTCTCAGCCAGAACCACTATTTGAAGACTCACAGAGTATCTAATTTATCAAATGTAGTATCTCCTAATATATTATCTTGGCCCAAAGAACCCACTGCATAGTGAAGGATCGCATCAGTGGGCAAATGACTGCAGGAACCATGAGTCTTAACATATATCTCATCATTAGGAAGCTCTTGCTGACCTAATGAAACATTCAGATGGTTACTTAAAGGCATAACTAGCATAGAAGGTGGGAATTGATTTCTGACCCTGTCAGAATGCTTTCCTAGTTTCAGGGTAACGATGAACTCATGGCTTTCTCAGGCATTATATCTCAGATAGAAAAGACAGGTTCAGGAAAAAGAGGATAGAAATAGGAGAGACACCATGCCATTCTCAGAATTTTTTGGTCTGCAAAGATTGGATAAACGATTTCTGGTAGCATGCTGGTCATGAGAGTACTTGTAACAGAGGGAAAAACAAGGTTTCTCCTGAAGTTATATCTGCTACCTATTTTGGACTTCACATACTAAGAGATCAGAAATGTGTGTTTATAGATTTTATAATAAAAAATTGGAAATTACTAAAGTAAAAACATCAGTCATAGCTGTGTATGGTAGAAAATGTTAAGCAAATAAAACAGCAAAAACTTAATGAAAACATTGCTACTTTTATTTCAAGGGGTTAATCTTCTGAAATAGAATATTTATTATGCAAATATAATGTATTATAAAATATTTATATATTATACAGTATAGTTTATACATTATACTGTATATTTGTATATATATAAAATTATGTTTATAACCTATACAAATATATATATAAAATTCAAAATAAAAATTGAGGAAATACTGAAAGAGATGGTTCCCCATAATGCAAACCAAATGGGAGTGATTCCTCTTCTAACCACATAAAATCCCATAGAAAGTCTTCCTCCTAGAATTACAAATTCAAAATTGACTGGTTCCCTATTTCTTATCTATAATATTGAAAATAACATAAAAATCTGACATCACACTCTCTTACTAAACCTGAAAGTAGCAAACATTCCTATCTATTGCTCATGGAACTGGAAAAACATACAATCCTATGGAGGCTTTGCCAAACAATTAATGCATTTAGCCTTTAACAAAGTATTCATATCACTGCAACTGTACCTTCAACATACTTCTCCACAAACATCAAACTTTACGTTCATTGTGTCTTAGTTGATATTAGCAAAAATTTTAAACAACCAAAATGTCTCTAGGCATTTATTAAATAAATTACAGTTCATCCACTTAATGCAAGAGCAAGTGGTCATTAAAGCACACTGCCATGTGTGTTCCTACGCAACTGTCTTACATGCTCTGCTCATGTACCCCAAAACCTAAAATCCAATAAAAAATTTAAAAAAATAAAATAAAATAAAATAAAATAAAATAAAAAGAAAAAGAAAAAAGAAGATGCCTCTATAATTATAGGGAGTAATCTCTGGAATATATTGTCAAGTGAAAAAGGCAAGTGCATAAGAATGTACATGGTTATATAATATGTACACTCAAAACCACAGATTTGTCTATTATCACAAAAAGAATGTTGAAAAAAGTATTCACAAACTATAGAAGTTGGTTTCATATAAGGAGAGAAAAACTGTTGAGAAAATAGGAAAATTGTGGTACTTTTCTGAGTATAGCAATTTTATGTAGTCTTGATTTTGCACATGTAAATGTTTACAAATTCAAAATAAATTTAAATAGGAGAATGAACAGTCTTAAAATTGCAAACAATTTACAATGAATAAATTTAACTCTATTTAAATTAGTACTAAAGCTGCCCACAATTAGCACTCTAGCTGCCTAGAGAAAAATATTTGATATTGTTAAAGGATAAAACAAATAAATAATGCTAGTGTTATTAAAAATAACACTTTTAAGATAAAAGGGGAAAATGATTCAAATATAAAATTCAAATAGATTACACAAAACCTCTGAAAATTATGTTGGAATTGGAAGTATAAATTGATGCATTATTTTTAAAATGCATTTTTTGCCCTGGTGGCTGAAAGATGCAGTAAAACCCTGCAACTTGATACAATAGTACTCTGGTTGTGTGGCACTCCAAGAACTAGATGCTTATTTCTAAATGTTATTCCTACTAAAAGAAAGTGAGAATCTTGGCAAATGGTTGGTTCCACCACCGGAAAAGAGAACATATAAAGTAAGCCCGCCACATGTGCCAGACATGTAAATAGGCAGAGAATATTGGAAGAATGTGAAAAAAAAAGTGCAGAAGATAGCTTGACAAGATTCCCACTGACCACATTTGTGACAATTTAGACAATTTGTGACAATTTTTCTAGCAATACAATAAATGCCTACTCTAAACTGCAAAGTGTTAGTTAAATTGAATCTGTCAGTCCATAGAGGGGGGTGTGTGTGTGCGCGCGCGCGTGTGTGCAGGTGCACACGCACGCACGTGTGTGATAGAGACAGAGAGATAGAGACTTAAATACCACCATCAGAAGTGAACCCATTTTCCCACTTTGAAAATTGATAATTGTAAATGAAATTATTAATTAGGAAGCCTTTCTATTTATTTGTTAAGAATTCAAATTCAACTACAGTTGAGAAAATAAAGTGTATCAGCTAATAAAATGTGAAAAACAATAAAATATAGAAAATAAATTTGCAAGTACAAAAATGAAATCGATTCAAGTGATAATCACCAATATATGCTAAAATTACTTAATAAAATGTTGTCAGCTAACAGTATATTTCAAAGATTGTGACAAAGTATCAGCAAACATTATTTACCAATTGTAAGAGGAAATCAGATCTTCATAGTGAACATATCTGGCAGGAGCCAAAGTAACAAAGTATTCAAAATTTTTTATACTTATACATTGGCTAAGGGGATATTATATACCTGCTGAGGAGATGTGACATGAAACACACAACATCACCTCCAAAACATTCTTGACAAAATGTTTAATCTAGATATAATCTAGCATTTAGGCCAAACTTCCAGTTTAAGAAATAATCCAAATTGTGAGAGACTTGATAAAGGCTGGCTATCACCATAATTAATAATAATCATGAAAAAAAAAATGAATAGAAACTCTACATTGAATTAGTATAAAATAAATACCTAATAACAAAATCCAACGTGTGAACCTTGATCAATTATTAATAATTGATATTTTGAAACTAACATATATATTTTTAATTAGGGAAAATTAAATATGAAATGAGCATCTAATAATATTAAAAATGATAATGATTTTTTACTTATGTAATTATGTGAGAGAGATTAAAGAGACCTTATGTCTTCAACTTAGCTAAAAAAGGTTAAAAACATAGACAGATGGCTATATCACATACCAATATGATAACAATTGCTAATTCTTAATACTTATGATGTCGGGCTCAGGGTAATGTTCTATGTTTTCCAATTTGAACTACGTTGTGAATTTTATTTTTGAAAGTTGAAAAATTATAATTTCAAAACTTTTAGAAGTGCTTCAAATGAACTATGTTTTTAAAGCAATCTATAGCCCTTTTGTATGTTTAAATTAAGGTTTAATTTACATGCAATTCACTCTTTTTGGCATATAGTCCTGCGAATTTTGACAAATGCACAACAATCATGTAATTAACACCACAATCAAAATGTAGACTAGTTCTCCAAAATTCCCTCTTGCTCCTTGTCAGTCAGTTTCCCTACATCTGAATACTGGCAACTATTGATCTGTTTTCAGAAAGCATCGCTTTGTTTTGCAAGAATATTAAATCAATGGAAACATACAACATGTACCTTCTGCATTTTTCTTTAATAAAAGAGCATGTCCAGATCAAGTTATTTCTTCATCATACCTTTCTCATTTATTATTTGTCATTATTTATTTTTTCTCATCTTTTCTTTCCAGATAAAAATTTACAATAATCCTAACATTAAAAATGGGTTAGTATAGCACTCACAATGTACAAAAACTCTTCAGCTGACATTAAAGAGTGATAGTATTATACTTTCAGTGTAGAAATGATTGATCACTATTTTCATATTGTGCATAATCTAAAATTGGGAAGATAGTGAAGCTCACAGTGGATCTGCATGGCATGTAAATCTCTGACTGAAATAAACGAAATACCACATACTTAAAAAACAGCCATAAATTAGTCATTTGTTAATTAAACTATTCTAAGAGCATAGAGTGAAATAGGTTTTCTCAAAAATTCAAATCAACCATAGGCATTGTCTAGAGAAAAAAAACTACTTTGAATCAAAAATTTCACCCTAAACCAAATCTATGCACCTATTTGCAACTACAATTAAAAATATATTTTTGAAAGTAAAAACTAAAAACACATTAGAATTTAATTGCTTTTAGATAAAGTATGGGTAATTTGGCACCTTTAACTTTTCTAAACTTCATGTTTTGTTCATAGTTAGAACTAAAACTTGTGTTCCATAGAATCAAAATATTCACGTTTCTCTCAATTCTCTAAGATTTTTTAGATATTTTAGTCCGGAGATCAGAGGAGATCCAAATAATTTTTATGAAATATGGAAACTATTCTCAGACTTTCTCTGGAAGGAGAAAAAAAGAAGGTCGACTTTCTATATAGCAATAACTATAAGAAATCTGAATACTTTATTCCACAAAATCCTCACAATAATTTTTTTTTTTTTTTTAGATAAGTCCTCCTCTGTCACCCAGGCTGGAGTGCAGTGGTGTGATCTCAGTTCACTGCAACTTCTGCCTCTCCGATTCAAGTGACTCTACTTCCTCAGCCTTCCCGGTAGCTGGAATTACAGGTGTGCACCCAGCTACTTTATTTTTATTTTTAATAGAAACAGGGGTTTCATCACATTGACCAGGCTGGTCTCAAACTCCCAACCTCAAGTGATCCATACTTCTTGGCCTCCCAAAGTGCTGGGATTACAAGTGTCAGCCATTGTGTCCAGCCCACACAATAATCTTATGAAGAAAGCGTAACCAACTGATTAAAATGTTGGCCTCTGAATATTACTGCTTTGATTTATTCCCTGACTTCATTGTTTTGCTGTGTTAATTTGGGAAATTTACTTAACCTCCCTGGGATAGTCTCCTCACCCATTTAGTGAGGATACATTTAATATCTTTTAGGTAAATTATCGATGATTTTATAATTCTTTATCTCAATTCCAAAATCCAAACAAATCTGAACACCAAATCCTTTATCTACAATTCCAAACAAACCTGAAACAAATAAACCTGAAAATCAAGAACCTTTCCCAACTCATCTGGCAGAAAAATGAGACTGAATCTGAATTCGTTTGGTGGCAAGATCTGACATGAATTAATATGAGATGCTTTAGAATTTTAGTTTGTGCCACTTAGTGTGACAATCTATGCTTCACTGCAGAAATATCAGTATAATTGCTAGTATTTGTTCCAAGTTGAAGATACAGAAATGAATTAAATAACTTATGCTAATTTCTAGGGATTGAGATTTATTTTAAATAGTTTTTCCTCTTAGAGATTTCATAAAAATTTATGTAATTTAAGCATTATTCAAAAAGGAAATGTGGAATAAAATTACCATAGAGTTTATGATTGGTTTAGAAAGTAGTATATGAACCTAAATGCCATTAATGTTACTTAATTTTATTTGCTTTGTTGTTCTTATTTATGTATTTATTTTTATAAATAAATAAATACTTGTGTACTGTTTGTGTGTGTGTGTGTGTAATTTAATGTTAATTTTCCTGATTGTGTTTGTGTATGTATTTATATGTGTGGTCATTTTCATATGTGGGAAGTGAACAGGCTACATTTGAGAAGATAAATCTGGAGATGTATCAAGGAGGTGCTAACTCAGATTTAATGTGGTAAGGATTTAAAAATATACAATTTACCTATTTTGAACATTATTTCAAACTACTATTAATTATTTTCTCACAATGCAGTGTTTTCTATGTTTTTGACACAAGGCTTTGTTTTTCCATAAAACAACGTCTTAATTGATTAAAAAAGAATATTAAATTTAATGAGTTTTCACATTGCATGGTAGGATGTTAGAGGTCTAAGTGAACAATTTTTAAAAAATATATAATTATTTGAAATTTGCCTTTAAAAGATATAAACATATGACATTATTTTGTTGATATTTTAATTATACTGCTGCTTTATCTCATTACTAGGTACTGGTTTCTTTGCAAATCAGATGAATGGAGCTAAGGCCAGGTAAATAGCTTAAAACCACCTGCATTTTTATGTGGGAAAGTTATTGACATATTAAAATTGAAATCTTTAAATACCCAAAGTAGTGCAATATAAAAATTTTGAATCCAAATGCTGCAGTCATGAAAAGTTCTCCAGATTAAACTATAATTATTATTTTTAATTTAACACAGATAAGTGGATTTTAGATAGCTTCTTTAATTTTAGATTTATTCTTTGTCTCCAACTTCTGATGTTTCTGTATCACTTCCTTTCAGAAAATGTGTCTTCGAATATTTTGCAATCAATTTTTTCTTTATACAGACACAGTTAAAATATGTATGTATACTCCTGAAAAAAATTTAAAACAAAATATTGTTCTCATATATTTGTTAATTTTTTAAATAAGGTGTCAAATGAGTTTGAATTTTAGAATGTGCCGATGAAATAATTAATTATTCCCAGAATCATAATATCAAGTGATACTTTTTTTTTCAAATGGGCCATACAAATATATATGTCATGAATTCTGCACAAAATGGATAATAAATATATAAATCCAGATGTTAACTAAATAGAAAAATAGTGAGAATATAATGTAATGTATAATGTAATAAAATATAAAGTATCCACTGATTCATTTTAATTTCAGACTTTTAACTATAGTTTCTAAGTACTGGTAATATCTTCATTAGACTAGTATTTTGGTGTCTAGTGGTAAAGGTATTATTTTGTGATATTTACCTTCAATTCATATTAAATGTAAATGGTTTCCTGCTTTCTTCTCTTTAAGTTTCAATAGTAATTAAGCCTGAAGGGTATACTAGTATTGCTCTTAAAAATAAGATGAATATTGCATCCCTAATTGATTACAAAAGTACTTCAAAGAAAAGCATTAATTAAATGAGTAGTAAAACATTTACTCAGAAAATAAGAACCCAATATTTTCAGTAAAAAATTACACAAATTTTCCATGTAGATTTAAAAAAGAGATTTTCTTAAGCCAGAAGTTTGAGGTCATTTAACTTTGTCAAGGTCTGGAATTTTATTCTCAAACATACTTGAAACTAACTCAGATAACTTTGAGTGTCCATCAAATTTTTACAAGAGACATGAGTTGAAATTACCTGTCATAATAATGGGTATTTATCAAAATGAATTTGGATAGCTTCTTTAATTTTAGATTTATTCTTTGTCTCCAACTTCCAGTGTTTCTGCATCACTCCCTATCAGATTTCTCTCACTTCTATTTTTGAGAGCATATAGTTTTGTCGTGGTCTAATGTGAGAGTATTAATAGTCTCTCTAGAAGGTTTTTTTTCCTCTGGAAAATTATGACATTAAAAAAATTACCAGCTTTCAATATCTCTCTAGTAATAGAAATTCTAAAATAGAAACCAGGAATTGCAATATCTATTCTCCTGAAGTGCTGGATTTCTTTTTGCCCTTCCAGATCTCCTCTTTACCTTTTTCATCCAGCCTGTGACCCGAGGCCCCGATCTTTACACAAGGTGTCATTAAGCTTTCTGCCTTCTTATTCTCACTAAATTCAGTCCCCCACAAGAACCTAGAGGAGACCAGAAAATGAGAAGAGAGTGAAGCCAGGACACTTAATAGCAGGACTTTTCCCTACCTATTGCTATGAGTTACCTATGTCCCTCTATTGCAGATGGCATTTCTTGTGAGAGTCTTTTCAGGCTATGTGACCACTCCCCTTATCTCCCTCTTCTCCCTGATATTGCAAAGACTAAGTACTTTGCCGCTTTCTGTCAGTTTTCCCTTTCCTTATCCACAACTTTGGAACGAGTCCATTTGTTCAACTTTCTTTTGTGTTACTCCACTTTCATGTGCAAACTTTTCCAGATGAAACTTTACTATTGGAACTACTTAACCTGTGATGGGTTGCTAAAAATAATGACAAGCTAAGTTCATATCCACAGGAGTTATTCTGACATTCCAAACAAAAAATATTAAAAAGTAAATGTATAATCTTAATATTTTAGGTTGAGAAATAATTCAAGGCTATAAATATAAATCTTCAAAAGTAGATCTAGCTTTTTTATTTCAGAGCAAGTACCCTGTCTTACCATGTGCACTGAATATTCTGTTTTGTCCCTCAAATCTAATCTCCATCTTTCTTTTTTTTATTATTATTATACTTTACATTCTGGGGTACATTTGCAGATTGTGCAGGTTTGTTACATAAGTATACATGTTCTATAGGGTATACATAAGTATACATGTGCACCCATCCCCCTGTCATCTACATTAGGTATTTCTCCTAATCACTCCTCAGCAAATGCAAAAGAACAGAAATCATAACAAATGATCTCTTAGACCACAGTGCAATCTCCACCTTTCTTTATCTTTCCCTGTGTCCTGTGCCTAATATTATCTCAATGTCCCATTTGAATTCCCTTGCTCTCTGCTTCTAGCTGATGTTGGTCAATGATTAGCATCAACAGAAGATAAGAAAGAAGGAAAGAGATACATAGGGATATTTATTCAGGGTGCTCCTTCCCTGTAATTTCTCAGTCCTAAGGAGGGTGAAGAGGTTTCCCGTATTGCTAGATGCTGTATACTTCAGCATCCTTCGATAGTTCCCTTAACTCTACCCAGGCTTTAGTAGCCATCTTTTCCATAAATGCTATTGTTACCAGTTGGTGTTTGTCACACTTTCCTGCCAGGATTTTGAACAAGTTAGCATCTGATTCATTTACAAATTGATTTTTTAAAAATATGATGTTTGCATCATAAAACAATGTAATGGTTTTTCTTTTTCATTGTAGTGGAGTAGACAATTTTAAACTTATAAAATGGACACTTTTATCATCCACAGTCATAAAATATATCTTAGAAAATTATTTTTATCCCCAAATTGCCTTAAATCTAAAATGCAACATGGAATATTTCAAAAACAACTATTTTAAGAAAGCCAACAAAAACGTAAACAGAGGATTCATATCAAGAGAGATGAGAGCAAGTATGACTGTATGTCCAGGATATCCAAAGGTGTTTCATTTTACATAGTATCAAGATTAAATTCACAACAGTTTCCCTGTTCACTATATAATATATCCCAGTAAGACAGTTAGTTTTATGTTCTTTATAGTCAAATCACAACATTATTTTAATATGTTAGAAAACATAATATAGATTTTATTATTTAGAAGATTTTTAGGCTAAGGTAATTGTTGAAGTCAGAAGTTGTATTCATTCTTCTTTCAAAGCTACCAGGAAAGTTGTTTCAGAATACATGTACTTTCTCCCACAACAGGAATGAGTCTGCAATTCAGGGTGAATAATCAACAAAGATATAAGGCAATATCTTTATTATGTTAATTTTATCTTTTGGAAAAACAATTATGTACTGTTTTGTGGCATGCAATAAATTATAATGAGTGCTAATGTTTGTTTCAAAAAGATTTAGATTTTAATGAAAAATGTGTATGTCTGCAATAAAACTTCTGAGGATACACTAAATTTGGCATATAATAAATATAATATTGGGTTCAATATGTTTCTAATTTTAAAACATCACATGATTTAAAAACCTAGAACAGTTTTAAAAATTATCATAAACTTTAACACTCCTATATATGAAAGTTTAACTTATTATCTTTTATATAAACCAAAATATAAAAAATAAAAAGCATACTACCTATATGAATGTATGTCAGTTTCTTCTGCCCTTATGGAGATGCTTTGTTAGTGATTATGCTTAGAGAGATATTTTGAATTTTCCAACAACTATTTTAGTAGCCTTTGAGAGCTTTATCTGATTGGAGGAGATTCAGCATTCCTGGTGTAATTTAAGAATAATTGTGACAAGTACCCTTTGACACATTATATTTAGTAAATGCCTTAAAATATTTGAAGGGTGTCAAAATATATCAATCTTTTCAAATACAAAACTCTGTCAAAGACTAAGAATGTAACAATTAAGGTGATGTAGTTCTTGAAGTTATATAACAAATGGCTTTCACATGTTCATTTTTAAAATAAGTAGGAGTGTATCTTTAGATGCAATTCATTAATACAGTCTTAAAATTAAATGCCACCATTGTCCTATGTGAAAAAGATATTCCACTTCATTTCTTGTAAGTTTTTTCTCCCCTTCACTTTAGATGCATGAAATTAATAATGACTTTTATAAGCATTAAAAAGCTTTGGTCCTTAGAAAGAACCAGATCTATTCTATGTTAAAGTAAAATAGTCCAAAATTGAATGAATACATCTAATTTCATTCTTTAAATGGATAAGTGTCCTGGTTTTGTATTTATTGCTTCTAAGCTCCAAATTTATTCTTTTTACCTACTATGTTAAAGAGGAAAGTGGCTCTATAATTTTTTTTTTTTTTTTTTGCCAGTTGACAATGAAACTGTGTCAGTGGAGGGTGCTAGTGAGATATTAAAGCTTATTTAGAAAGAAAGAAAGAGAAAGAGAGAAAGAGAGAAAGAAAGAAAGAAAGAAAGAAAGAAAGAAAGAAAGAAAGAAAGAAGAAAGAAAGAAAGAAAGAAAGAAAGAAAGAAAGAAAGAAAGAAAGAAAGAAAGAAAGAAAAGGAGGAAGGAAGGAAGGAAGGAAGGAAGGAAGGAAGGAAGGAAGGAAGGAAGGAAGGAAGGAAGGAAGGAAGGAAGGAAAGAGAAAGTACTCTACTTCCTTGTTCTGATGTACTCACTTGGCAAGTTCCTGAAACATATATGGCATCCTCCTGCACCTGCTTCCTGCACTGCCTACAGCTTATTTAGGGGGCATGGCTCCTGCAACACACTGTGGCAGTACCCAGTGGCTACCAGCTTCCCTGGGCATCCAAATTTGGACAATTTTATAGCAAAGCGCCTCCAGAGAAGTTTCTCATCAACAGCCTTCCTTGGCATACTTCAGGGTAGACTTCTAGCCAGCTCCATTAACAGGTACCACAGCAATTTTTTTCCATCCAAAAGCCATAGGCACATCCTGGATCTTATCCCTAGAGATGTAGCTTTTCCTCTAAATAGTGGTTGCTGTTCCTACATTCTTCTCTGTTTGAATTATTTCTAAGAAGCAGTTCCTGCATTACTTTAAACTTTTATGTTAAAAACTATGTAATTTTCCTGTTCAAATTATTGTGCAGCTTCTCTTTCTGCACTGGGCTCAGACACAGTCAATAAGTAATTTTGCAGAACTATTCATTAATTGTCATTTCTTTCTGCACTTATCTGAATGCTTATATATACTAAAAGATTTGGGAAAAAATGTTCATAGTAGCCATATTCATAAATATCCAGACAAACAAAAAGGAAACAACACAAATGTCTATCAAATTAGAATAAATAAGTGCATTTCATGCCAATTACAATGTCGTATGTTATAAGGGACATTTTACCAATTGTATTCTCAACTACTGAATACCACGCTGTGCCTCCTGAAGGAGGGCAATGTGTCTTGAAATTTATAGACAGTAGGAGAGATTACTTGTAACTTCAGCACACACTCTGACAAAGAGATCTTGGCCATTGACCTAGGTGTATACAACCATCGGCCTACATGTGAGTCTGTGAATGTTGAGGTAATAATGAAAAGTCTTGTCATTTAGAATTTATTACAAAAGCATCTTGAAAATCCCCAGCAGCAACAGCATAACCTAGGACATCTTAAGCAGCACATTCAGAGACTAAGACTCATAGGATTCACTGGGCTACCCCTGGGTGTTTCCAAATATGGTGACAAAAATCAACCAGCTAAAAGGCTAAAGATGAGACTTATAGTTTATTGAGAAACGAAATAAATTATAACTACAGCCTTGGAAGTAGTTCCTGCACAGGGATTCTAGCTTGTGGACCTAACCTTCATTTTCACATCATTTTTTAGAGATTATGAGTAGACAACACATTAGGGGCTCCATAACAGACAGGATCAATCAATGTAGCATAAGCAGATTTGAATGTTAAATGAGTGGACAATAATGTCTCAGCCCCTCTGAATGCAGTTGAAGCCACATATTCCATGAATACTGCAGCTTTCTACCTCCAATACATGTTTCTCTTTGCTTCTGCTTATCAGATTCAGCTCTTCCTACAGCACCAAGAGATCTAGTCAGGTCCCATAGTTTTATAGTCCTAAAATGCTTTGAATTTAGTGTTGCCAAAGTCAATATTCAACTAGTAAGAGGCAAAAAACAGAAACTTCATATTTCAATCTTCTCATCTTTCTTTAGAACATGGCTAAGGTATAGCGTTTTTCTGACATTCCTGGGAAGATTGAGCTTCCTTGCCCACCTCATTAAACCACTCACAAGACTGCCCTCTACCGGCTATTCTCTCTTCTCTCTTACTTTATTCTACTCTCTCATTTATACGTCCTGGATCGCTTAAGAAAAATATACCTATGAATAGCCTTTGTTTCAGGATTTCTTCTGGGTAAAACTAAGATGTCTCTAGTTGTGTTGAAAATATAACTACAAGCTTACATTAAATACTAATTTGGGTTCTACAACCACATACCCATATTGGTGTATCAACGTCGTTTCAGTACATAGCTTTTTGCTCTCTTCTTTGCAATTCAAATGTCTCATGTCATACCTCCCCATATTGTGCAAAGTGAAATATTTAAAATCCCATGTAGCCACATCTAAGATTTATCTCCAACAGGTGCAGTCATATCATTGTAACATTTCATCCTACAATATAAAAGTAGTAATTCCTGTTGTTCTGGAGATGCAATGTTAAAATTGCTGCTTTTAACTTTTAGTGCATTTTTGAAAAAGAAATAGAAAATCACGTTCTAAGACCAGGAGCTAATCTCCATAAACTGAACAAATTTAAAGAAAAGTCCATTTTTTTCAATAACCATCCAATTAAGGATTCACGAATGGATAAAATAAGGTTATTAATGATGGTTCTCAATGTAAATATTAGTGTGTTCTAATATTATGTTATTCTGCAATCAGAGACATGATAATAGCTTAATTGGGAGTTCATAGAATGACTGTTTTCATTACTGGGTCATTATTTCATTATAGATGTCTATATTTTCTGAATTTTCTTAATAATTTATAAAGTAATTTTAATAGAATTTTCTACTAAAATTAGATTTCTATAGACTAGAATTGGATTTCTATAAACTATTAAAATTAGATTTCTATAAATAGGATTTTATATTAAAATTATAAATGAAAAATCTGTTTTGAGCCTATGTATGTACACTGTGACTATAACTAGGTAAAATAGAAACGAGTACTTTTTTTCTTTCAGAAAATCTAGGGTAACCTGGAATTTCTATACAGTTAAGTATAAACAAAATACATGAAACTGTATTAAATGAAAGACAGTTTCAATTATTTTTAAACTATCTAAGAAAAGCAAAGTTCTGGAAACAAGTACTTCACCAAATTAATATTGACTATTACCAGGAATTTGAAGATTATTTCATTGTAGATATCTGTATTTTCTAAATTTGCTTAAGAAACTGCAGATTATATAACATGATTTTTTAAAAGTTTTTAAGGTAGACAAAATTACATAACTATTTAATTTATAAATATATATTTGATTAGCAACCATTTTCCTCTTCTGCAACTAAAATGGACTTGTATTAATCTCTGAACATGGCTCTTTCTTTCCATCTTGTATTCCTTATAATATTGGTGCCCAATAACACTTTCTGCAATGGTGGAGATGTTCACATTTCTGTTCTGTGCAATAGAGTGGTAACTTTTAAATATTTTAATAAATTGAACTTTAAATTTAAATAACCACAGTTAGCTAGCAGCTACCATATTGGACAGGACATTTTTCTAGACTAAAAAACACATACAAATAATAACTTTGAATTACAATTAGAAAAATAGAGGTTGATCTGTTCTTAAATATAAAAACATTCTGAGTCAAGAAAATACAGTCTGTTTAACTGACACAGTTCAAGTTTTATTATTTTTCCGATGTATTTCATCAGCAGATTTGAATGCTAAGAAATTACTTAATGGTTATTAAATATGCATTGTATGTCTGCGGATTTTGCTTTTATGTTTTGTGGTTTAGAATTGCAAGTGGGGTTTGAATTCACAGTAAAACTTAATGTACCTTTGTGAATGAATGCAACTGTGTTTCTAATTGAATACATTAAGATATTGTACTATTTTATTGAACTAATAAAAAGTCTAATATTAAGTTAGGCATATGTCGTATGCTTAGAGGAACTGAATGAATAGTTTAATTTAATATTGAATACTTTGAAACAAGAACACATGTATTAGAATTTAAAATAGTTATTATTGCTGGTTCAAATGAGCTGGTAACTTTTACAACTATGTGAGCATGTTGAATTCTCTTGAAAATGTTCAACATAAGAGTTTTTCTTTCTATATCTACATCATGTATAGATATAATGTTTAGTATATATATCACATAATTTTTCATATACAAAAAATGACATTTTCTATTATATATGCAAGTTACCTGGGTGCACCTTATGATATTCATCAAAGAAATGAAGGATTTTACTTAGTGAGCAAATATTATTTTTACTCTCCATGACATAGTATTAAGAGAGTAGCATACTGAGAATTTTATTTCTTATTTTTGTAATATTAAGTAAATCGTTGTAGCAGTCCTGAAAAGTGCTTGAAAAATGTTAATTCATTAGATAATTTTATGTTTATCTAAGATTTCAAAGGGCATAATGAATTAAATTTTAATATTAATAATAACCCTATGTGGAATGTATCTGTATATGTGTAAGGCGGATTTAATTTTGAGAAAGGTATGGAGTGTGTATATCTTGGGAATATAATAGTAGTACATTTACTTACTTTATATTCACCAGTTTGGTTGTTTTGCTTTAGGGTAGTGCTATGCTTCAGGATAAATCAAATTTCTTTAGAAAAGCTAATAGGTGAAAAACCCTGGTAACTATGGTTGCTTTCTAGACCTTCAGCAGCATTTACTTCCAAGGCACATTTGTCATAAATGATCTGAATACATTTTTTGGTGTTTTACTGATAACGAATTTCAATCTTCATCCTTCTCTCTTTCTCTTCCAACCCACATCCAGGAAAGCTAAGAAAGCTTGGATGTTCCTTTTTTTGGCAGTAGTAGGGCTTCAAACACTATAAATACCTGCCCATATGGGAATCCCCACTCTGGCCCTATCTTCTGACCATGAGAAAAAACTCTAAACCAGTCCTCTTTCCCTGCTTTCTCAAGCCATTTCCGGAACTGCTTATGAGCCACGATGCTCTCTCCAGAAACCCTCAGTTTGTGAGTAATACACCTTTTCATTCTGTGTGTGTGTGTGTGTGTGTGTGTGTGTGCGTGTGTGATCCATTTCTACATCTAAACCAACTTTTTGAGTTGTGTTATATCCTATACATTAACAGTGACGGCACAATTGCACAATGCTCAGTGTGGCTACTGATGACTACCACCACTGGTGAGCCTTCTTTCCTTGTCTGGCTTCCTAACTGGCTTTGTTGCCTGCTGGTGAGCCTGTAGTTTGAGCTATTTCTTGCTGGCAAGCTTACACTTGGAACTGTGCTGCTTTGTGCTGTATTTGCTGAATTCTACCCAGCCTCTGTTATAGATTTAAAACTCTGAAGTCATATATTTTGATGACTTGTATTTAGGAACAGAAGTAGAGAATCGAATATCTCCTTTCAGTGTCCCTGAGTCATATGTCTTATTCTAGTCGTATTTGTGTATCTTAGATGAAGTTTTTCATCTCAATTCCAGAATAAGCCTTGTCTGATATTAGACTCTGGCAAATGACTCTTACCCTATGACCACTGTTTTTGTGTGTCAACTTCATGCTGGCTCAATTTTATAGGTAACTCAGGTGAAAGACTTACACTGTGTGTGATATATGGGCCCATCAGATGGTTGGTTGTGTAGAGTGGAGGAAGAAGAGTCAGTATTTAGATTTCTGAGGTCCACTTTTTTAAAAGCAGAAGGATCACTAGAATTCTACAAAATAAACTTTGTTGTTTCTGCTGCTACCTATGTCTCTAACCAAAAAAGATCTTGAGTTTCAGGATTATAAGGAAAGCATATATGATACTCCTGTGATGGAGCTAAGAGTTTAATTCAGCCATTTTTATTAAGGAGGTGTTTAACCCTCATGATATTGATTCCAGCTTGTTTGAAGGAATAAATGTAAATATGAGCTGGGTAACAGTGATTATAAAAAGGAAATAAAATAATAAGAAAATTCTACCTAAGTAGAAATCTAAGATTTGCTACAATAATGTATGTAGCTAACTGATCAAAAAAGGCACAGGTTGGATTTTTTTAATTCTAAGACATAGGTAATTTAATTAGCATCTGCCAATATGCACACCCAAAAGCCTTCATGGTTTTAATTAACACTGGGATTTAGTTTACGTTAGTGCCTTGGAATCCCACTAATTTTAAATAAGGTACCTCTCTGATCTTGGGGTTTATAAACATAAAATGGGGAACAAATAGATATTCCTCACCTTAACTATCATATTGCCTTGCCTAAATCCTTCACGGTTATGGTACCCATTGTCCTAAAATATTCTTGAGTTTGGCTAAAGACATTCTGATCAAATGAGTAATAAATAAAATTAAATGAACTCTTTGACACATGTAAATTAGCTTCAAAAAAAATGAAACTCCATTGTTCTTCCATTGCAGTTAAAATAGTTAACACGGTGCAATGTAAAGTCAATCAAGGATTGAAATAAATTATAAAAGACCTATTTAGGCTGGGCATGGTGGCTCATGCCAGTAATCCCAGCACTTTGGGAGGCTGAGGCGGGTTAATCATGAGGTCAAGAGATAGAGACCATCCTGGCCAACATGGTGAAACCCCGTCTTTATTGAAAACACAAAAATTAACTGGGTGTGGTGGCACATGCCTGTAGTCCTAGCTACTTGGGAGGCTGAGGCAGGAGAATTGCTTGAACCTGGAAAGCAGAGGTTGCAGTGAGCGGAGATCGGGCCAACTGCACTCCAGACTGATGACAGAGTGAGACTCTATCTCAAAAAAAAAAAAAAAAAAATACCTATTCAGAGAAAAGGTGATTATTTTCATTACCTCCACATTTATAGCCCAAGCTAGGCTTTTCTTAAACTTAGAAAGAGTGAGTAGGCTTTACAATTGATTACCACAAACTTAAAGCTACTTAATGCTGTGAACCAACATTGTCTCAAATGAAGAAGCAAAATCTACTCTTCCCTGTGTACCCAGGGGATATTTCAGCAGCTTTGATGTGGTGCATAGTCTTTACTGTCAGCATCTTAAACATGCCCAGCTTTTTCCAGGAGCACAGGTGCAACCTCACTGATAGCATCCTCCTCCGTAGGAGTTTCCTTTGACACATTCAAAATGACATACTCATTTTGAGTACACAAAGATACTAAAAAAAAATTTCAAAAATATAAAATGGGCAATTGCCCCACACATAGTACAAAGCCCACCATCCTGTTTAAAGTTCTGAAAATTATTTGGTAAACTGAGGGACACTCCATCCCTGACACTGTCAAAAAACTGCTATTGACCTTTTTATCACTCACAATGTTAAAAGAAGCCAAACATCTTGTAGGCATTTTTTATGCTCTAGAGGCAAAATATTTCTCATTTACAAATTTTGCTTAAGATTATTTATGTTATCCTCTATCGTTACTTGCAAATCAGCCTACCTTGCACACAACCCCTTCCAACAAAGGGTGCTAAACATCTATAAAAATTACAATAAAGCAGCCACTTCCACTTGTCTCCCCAGAGACTCCTTCATTGTAGGGACTTTAGAAACCTTCTCTCATGGTTCCAAAAGGTTTTGTTCCATGAGTTTATCACAATATTTTGTCTATGAGTTTCTTTTTTTTTTTTTTTTTTGGTGCGCCGCAATAAATCGTACTACCTGGTCTCACAATCTAGGTCAATAGAGAGGCAATTCCTGGTCACATACTGTACTCTCTTGAAAACAGAGGCTCTTAACAGACCCAAGATCCTTGATCCTTCATACCCAGCTATTCTGCCTTAAGTCATGGAAGCAACAACCTAAGAGCTTAGCACAGCTATTGAACTCCCTTGTTATTGAAGCAATCTTTTCTCAAAGATGTGATCCTTCTTTCACATCTCACCTGCAGTAGGAAGTAGTCTCCACTTTCTTTCACAGAGAATGTGTTGCTGGAGAAGGTCACTTTTCTCTCAGTCCTCTTGGTTACCTAGGGAGCCCCCTGGGATTAACTGAGTTAATAACAAATGGAGTTGCTATAATTTGCAGATGGCATCTGGAGGAAAACAAATATTTCACCCCAAAATATACTTCTTTAAGGTATGTTGAGGTGGTTGTTCTGAAGGCCTGCAAACAGAAGTAATCCTGCAAAGCTGCCTTTGGTGGGGGAGACTTGTGTCTGGAGAAAATCCGTACTATGCAACCAGGCTTTCTCTGAAGGCCCTCCCTTGTCCAGACCCAGGAAAGGTGAACTGAAGTCTGATGGCTTTAAAGACCTAAGAAACATTTACCATATTTTCTCCCTAAGGGGTACTGCCTGTGAGAGATTTCATCTGCATTACAAGAACATAATTTGCTACACAGGCATCCTCTTTTTTTCAGTACTATAGCCTGTTTTGCTGCCAGAACCTGTTTTGTCTTGCTCCAAAGCCCTTATTTTTCTGTAACTCCTGTGCATGCTTATAAATTTGCATGTTTTTTTCCTTATAATCTGCCTTTTGTCAAGTTACTTTTGAACAAACTTTCAGAGGGCAACGGGAAGAGGGCCCTTACACATTGCCATCATCACATGTGATGGAACTCATGGAGAAATACTGCTTTCCACCCTTTAACTGGGACATCCTGATAAAGATGGGACCTGAGGTCAGTGCAATTAAGATGATCGTTGGTAGATGATCACAAACTAACAGTGGCATATTTACACAATATATAATATGCTTATGTGTATATATGTCATTGCTAAGCAAAAACAAAATTATAACAAAAGAGAAACATAACCACAAAAATCTCTATTACACGCAACAATATACATCAAATATTTGAATGATTCAGATATATGCACAAAATATATGATTCAGAAAATGCACAACACAGTATGCACATGAAAGCTCATTTTTGTTTTTTAATGTGTAATAACAGTATTATTTTCTGTAGAAATTATTCTTATATGTAGGAAATACATACTTTGAATAAAGTTTCACAATATGTGCAATGTGCAGAAAAAATAAAATTGTTCAACCATGTCATTAAATAAATGAATAAATGAGTGACACAGATATAGATGTATAGAAGCAAATATATAAAAAATTTAACAGTTTATAACCTACTTTTTAAACTTTTCTAACTTTATTAATATTCAAAGTACAATTGGAAGGAGTATATGAGGAAAAGTAACCAAGTTCAATTAATTTATGAAAGTGGGAACTCAAATAATATAAATACCAGTAGATCTGAATAATTTTATATTGAATTACAAGTTGAATATTTAGAATAAAAAAGCTTTGTTTCTACCATTTTTTATAGTTTTGTTTTTTTTGTGTGTGTGCTTACTTTTAAATTGTGTAAGTCCATTTAGACAGAGATCGATTGATTTATTGATTGAGTTTTTGAGACAGGTCTTTCTCTGTCACCCAAACTGGAGTATAGTGGCCCATTCTCTGCTTACTACAACCTCTGCCAACCAGGTTCCAGCAATTCTCCTGCCTCAGCCTCACAAGTAGCTGGGATTAAAGGAGTGTACTCTTGAGCCTGGCTAATTTTTGTATTTTTAGTAGAGAGGAGATTTCACCACATTGGCCAGGCTAGTCTTGAACTCCTGACCTCAGGTAATCCGCCCACCTCTGCCTCACAAAGTGCTGTGATTACAGGCATGAGCCACCATGCCTGGCCCAGACAGAGATTTTTATACATAATAGTTATGTGTAATTTTTTTTCTAATTTTTGTCTTCTGTACCATATATTTAACTTTCCTCCATTTTCTTCCATATATAAAGCTATCATCTTCTGAAATTTCTTTAATTTGCTCAAATTCATTTAATTTCTGCTTTGACCACAAGATGTCTCCTGACACACTGACTTCAGTAAATGGTAATTTAAACTGCTAGTAACACCATATTCAATAACATTTTACTTAAAAAATTCTACATATCTTAGTGGTGATTCTCTACAGAGCCTACAAAGAATTTCTTCTGAAATAAAATAATTAGCAAAAACCTATCACTTTTTCACTTAACATAAAAAAAGAACTCCTTGATCTCACTCATATGTGGAATCTAAAAACTGAATCTCATGGAAGTAGAGTGTAGAATAGTGGTTACTAGAGGATGGAGAGGCAGAGAGGAAGGACCAACAGTGAGACGTTAGTCAATGGATTCAAAGCCACAGTTAGACACGAGACATGAGTTCTGCTAGTGTATTGCATAATGGGCATAATGAGATGGCTAGTTACCAATAGTGTATTGTATATTTTAAGACAGAAGAGAGGTTTTTGAATGTTCTCATCAGAAATCAATGATAAATGGTTAAGAAGATAGATATGCTAATTAGCATAATTTGATCATTATACAATTTATATACAAATGGAAACATCACATTGTACACCATAGATATGTGCAACAATTAAGTGTCCATTATATTTTTTTCTTTTTTCAGATGGAATGTCACTTTGCCGCTCAGGCTGGAGTGCAGTGTCATGATTTTGGCTCACTACAACCTCCACCTCCCTGGTTCAAGCAATTCCTCTGCTTCAGCCTCCCAGGTAGCGGAGATTACAGGTGCACACCACCATAGCTGGCTAATTTTTTTGTATTTTTAGTAGAAATGGGGTTTCACCATGTTGGCCAGACTGATCTCAAACTCCTGACCTCAGACAATCTGCCCTCCTCAACCTCCAAAAGTGCTGGGATTACAAACGTGAGCCACCTTACCCAGCCAATTAAATATATTTTTAAAAATTTCAGTGCTTAAAATATTTCTAAAAACCCATGCACTTAGGAATTAATATAATGACAGTCATACAGAATCTGCCTCCCCAAAACTTACACTGTATGGAGAAATTTTAAAACATCTAAATACATGGAAAACAAAAAAAGTTTTAAAAAAGATAATACTACTGTACACACAGGCAAATAAACACACTTTCAATTTCCTTATAACTTATTATCGATGAATGCAAAATGAGAAGTTTCACTATGTATCAATTTTATGCCAAGCCTTACGTTGCATATTAGAACCAGGAAAGTGTACTTCCAGGCAAGGCAGATATGTCTATGTGGCATATCTTTTTTCTAAGATGGAGTCTTACTCTTTCATCCAGGCTAGAGTGCAGTGACATGATCTCTGCTCACTGCAACCTCAGTCTCCCGGGTTCAAGTAATTCTCCTCTCAGTGTCCTGAGTAGCTGGGCCTACAGGCACTTGCCACCACATCTGTCTAATTTTTTGTATTTTTAGTAGAGATGGGTTTTCAACATGTTGGCCAGGCTGGTCTTAAACTCCTGACCTTTTGATCCACCCATTTTGGTTTCCCAAAGTGCTGGGATTACAGGCATGAGTCATCTCGCCCAGCCTTATTATAGCATTTTATAATGTCTATCTCTTCTTTGTTTTATGGTATTCTATACAACTGAAAGATACAAAGGCTTCTCAGAGGCATTATTATCAGCTACTCATTTAATATTATAACAATTTGTTTAGTGCAAAAAATAAAATTGGAGTCTTAAGAAATCAAGAATGCATTCAAATAATGCACTAATTTCGAGATATTGTCTCTCAAAGCCCAACCTTCTCTACTTATTTTGTGCTGACGTTGCAAGGACTTGGCCAAAACATTTCTCTTTTGCGAGCTGGAAATCAGTTCAGCTCTTTCTGTAGGAACCTCCTCAGGAGGAGGCTGGTATCTGGAAGGAAGAATAATACACCACTTGCTTCTTGATGTTTTCTTGCTGATCATGTGAACATCACTTCAGCAATTATCTTCATCAGTGGATTTCAGTTAGACATCTTGCCACAGAATTATAAACAGTCCCACTGAACTTCCCTAGAAGCATCCGAAATTATTTGGCAGGTGGCCTGATGCCAAGCAGTCACACAAGACCTTGAGGTTGGGTGGTTTCAGTGAAAGTGTGCATGAAAAGTGTCTATTGCAGCTCAACCAGATTCAACTGACCAAGAAGAAATGGCAGTGCTCTTACTTTGACTTCTGGCTGCCGCATGTACCATTCAAACCTGCCTATGCCTTATACTAGGCTACTTTGTTATGGTTGCTTTAAAGTAACAGCTCATCATAATGTCTAAAAATGATGTGATACTAGACGTCAAGTGGAATAAGCTACAGCTTCTATTGCAGCAATTACTCCCAAAGCTTTAGTTGATATTCATTTCCTATCGTAACCAACCTTTGCCCTGGGCAAGAAAGTCAGCTGGTTGGTTTGCTTGTCCAGTAGAGTGGTGTAGACATAGATCCTCATCTAATTACCTTGCCTTGTCAGGCCATGGTGGCAGCAGCTGCCAGCTGACTACTGTCACCAACTTTGGAAGTACCCAGAGGTAGCTCATTGAATTATTTGAATTCCATATTTACTCTTTCTTCCCCTCATCATGTTGCAGCAATCCTAGTACTTCATAATATTCTAGAAAATTTGTCCACTAGTAGAATAATGTCTTTCTTCTTTTTTTTTTTTTGAGACAGTTTCACTCTTGTTACCCAGGCTGGAGTGCAATGGTGTGATCTCGGCTCACCGCAACCTCCGCCTCCTGGGTTCAGGCAATTCTCCTGCCTCAGCCTCCTGAGCAGCTGGGATTACAGACATGCGCCACCATGCCCAGCTAATTTTTTTGTATTTTTAGTAGAGACAGGGTTTCACCATGTTGACCAGGATGGTCTTGATCTCTTGACCTCGTGATCCACCTGCCTCAGCCTCCCAAAGTGTTGGGATTACAGGCATGAGCCACCGTGCCCAGCGAATAATGTCTTTCTTTGCCTGATGATCTATCATCAGTATTTAAAGTCCAAAATGACATCATGACATCCATAGCATTAGTTCATAAAAGAGATTCCTTCCCCCCACCCTACAACTGTTATCAGCTATAAACCCTCATTGACTAAAAAGATTGAAGAGCACAAATTTTGCAATTGGTAATTGAAAGTGATGGTAATAAAAAAACACTTCTGCTATCATGCAGTGATTTCCTGATGTAAGTCTTCTATCCATTGAATCTCAGCAAGATATAATGAACATTGATTCAACATGTGTACCTTATCATGTCCAACAAAATATTTCAGCACCTATCTGGTGATTGCATGGAAATTTTAATAGAATACCGCAATCTTCTACTGGACACTGGCCTCAGCAGCCGTTTGGCAGTGGCTTTTCTCTGGATTGTAACTCTTCCAGGTCTTTTATCTAATTCATGCAACTTAATCATCCTAACTTCATCAATTGCATCTTCCAGTGTACCAGAGTAACTGTAACTCTCTAATATCTTGGTGTCCATCTCATTTATTTCGTGTTTTACAATCTCCACTACCAGTTCAGATAATTCTTTATGCCCTCTCATCTTTGTTTGAATAGCTGGTGCATTTTCTGTATTCTTGATTAGCACCAGAGAAACAAAGAAACTTTGAGCCAGACTTAATGTGGTATAATATTCTGAAGGTAGATAATGGGGAGAGAAGTTATAAGAATAAATTACTGTCAAACCCATCACAGAGCTGCTGTGGCCATGGGTAAAATTGAAGTCCAAGTAACCAACATTGTTTTTAAGTCATAAGAAAGTGGTATCTTGCTGAATGTTGTCATTAGAGGATAGGCCATAGCAGCAGGAATAGGGAGAAACACCTAAGAGAAACTCAACTCTTGAAAATTTCATCACATTCTGTATAAATGAAGGGCATAAAAAAAAAAAAAAACCATAGAAACTTCTTTGGTACTCCACACTATTGAAAGATTTCTAAGCAAGATAATGTGGTACAGAATATATTAGTATTATATAGAAACTCAAACAATGTCTTTACCAGGATTTGTTGAAACTGTGTGCGATTTTAATTAGAAAACAGGGTGGTCTAAATAAGTGGGAGTTGAACTGTAATTTAGTAACCAAGAACCAGGAATGCCATACCTCCTGCAATGATGAGCCTTTGCAGGACAATGAAAACCTCCCTCCCCCAATACCAGTAACATTCTCATTGAGAGGTATCATCTCAGATACTAGTCTAAACTTTTTTTAATGATATATTTTCTTAAATCACTTCCTTGCATTTTACCTTATACACCATCTGGCTCATGTAATACTTTAGCAAAGAAATCATTTCACTAATGAATCTAAAAATGTTAACGGAATAAATCTTAAACACAAGATTCTTGAATTTTGTAATATACAACTTTTGAAATTACATAAGTACTTTCTATTAATCTTATTCAATTTGGAAAGGCACAGATATTCTCAAGATTTCAAAGACGTTTATGTCAAAACAGTGATAAATGTTTACAGATTTTTCTCAGTAGATTCAAACAGTTTTGCAAATGTTTTGCTTTTAAAATAGTATAAGAGTTTGAGTTCATTTTTTTCACAAATTTTCTACTCATAATTCTTTTCTTTGTAAATATTTATATGAAGTAGTCAGGATATAAACCTTGAAAGCTGAAAGAAATGTAGATTATCTATGGCAGGAAAAAATGTTTTGCTGAAATTACTGCTGCTGGGTGGCAATATGAGAATGAAAATATTCAGTGGTTTATACCTGGTACAGTTGTAAATGCTGAGAACTTTGCAAATAGGTTTGAACTAAGTAAAAACATATAAGGATAAAATTAAGAAAACAATAATATCTAATTGCAAAATATGTTTTTGTATAAAATGAAATCTAGAATGCATTAAAAATCTCTTGCCCAAAATTTTGTTTGGGATTTTTTTTTCTGATATACCTTATAATTTTCTCAGGTGCATAATAATATTGGTATTAAAAATGCTCAAGGGAGTTTTCTGACTTGAAAAAGATTAAGAAACCATTCTAACAAATTAGAAATAACCATTCAGTGGAAAGGCCATTCTTACAATCTTTAAATTGCTATTTCTTTAATCTATCACATGTTGTTGTTTGTTTGTATTTATGTTGTTTTTCATACATAAATGCCTCTATGAAGAATAAACAATAAAATGGCATTTTAAGGCATTTCTTCCCTCTTTCCTTTGCCAATTTGCAATAAAACTTTGATATGTCTTAAAATGAAGTTTTCTGAAAGGTTGCTGGAGCAATGCAGGTGGTTCGTTGAGTGCATTACTGAATGAAAACTATAATAATTTCAGGAATAGAAACTGATCATTGGTTACTGTTAAATTATTATTAATATGATTATATTATAGATTATACTTTATTATTAATAAAAGCAGATTAGATTCTTAATATAAAAATTATGATCTGATTAATATACATGAATACAATTATGAGCACAAACAACTTTTTCATGTTGAAATACTAATACATTTCAAGAATTGAGCATAGCTGACTCCTAAGTAGTCCCACTAAAAATTCTCTTCCTGACTGCTTTACAAAGAGAGACATCTGCTCACCCTTGAGTTACGGGGATGGCTGAACACATGGCACCTGACCCTGGGCAGATGAGATCAGCAGCAGTTTGTCAGACACATATACTCACAGACCAGGGGAGGACTACATAGCATGCTATTCAAGACCACACAGGGTTTGTACCTGGGAATAGAATGAAGAAACAGTAACTGTGGGAGGCAGAATTTGTAGTAGCAAAAGTGTGGGTAAATCCTGGTCCCTAAGGGAGGGTGTGATTGGCTTGTTTGAGTAATTTCTATGGATTGCAAGGAAATGAAACCTACTACTAAGGGGTAAGCAGGTATTGTACCTACTCTGCGTGAAAAGGACGAGATTTTATCTGTGGGAGCAGTTAGGAAAGAGAACTTGTAGTATGACAATCTGAAGACTTGCTGGTTTTTCCCAGATGTCAAGGAAACATATAGTAATAAGCCTTGATTTTAAGACTCCTACCACACCATTCTTCTATTAACTTTCACAATTAGTTTAAGCTGCTACGTTAAGAAACGGACAAAAAAATGTGCCAGTCATATAAAATATTTTCTTTCTATGGCTACTACTTATCATAATCATTAAAATCTATGTTTAAGAATGGGTTTGCAGTGTCAGGGAGTGAGGATTGCAAAATTCCTATTGGCCACAATGCTCAATATTTGGATGATGGGCACACTAGAAGCCCAACCTCATCATTATGTGACATACCCATGTGACCAACTTGCACATGTACCGCCTGAATCTGTAAAAATATAACAAATACTAGCTAGAGAAAACTACAAAGAAGAAAGTAAACAGTATCTCATTAACTCTTTTAAAAAGGAATGGATTTGATCATTCATTTTTACATTTATAGAAAGATACATCTCTATGAATCTTTCATAAATTCATATATGTGTGGAAATTACAAAGTGTACAGGATATGTGTCTTAGTCTGCCTTCACATTGGTATAAATAACTACCTGAGAGTGGGTAATTTATAGAGAAAAGAGGTTTAATGGAATCACAGTTCCACAGGCTCTAGAGAAGCATGGCTGAGAGGCCTCAGGAAACTTATAATCATGGTGGAAAGCAAAGGGGATGCAGGCACATCTTTACACTGCAGGAGGAGAGAGAGAGAGAGAGTAAATGGGGAGGTGCTACACACTTTTAAACCTTCACATCACATGAGAACTTAGTCACTATTATGAGAACAGCAAGTGGAAAATCTACCTCAATGATTCAGTCACCTCCCACAAGGTCTCTCCTCCAATATTAGGAGTTACAATTAAGCATGAGATTTGAGTGAGGAAAAAACTGAGCCACATCATTTCACTCCTAGCCCCTCCCATATATCATATTCTTCTCACATTTCAAAACACTATCATGCCTTTTCAACAGTCCCCAGTCTTAACTAATTCTAGTATTAACCCAAAAGTCAACAGTTAAAAGTCTCATTTGAGAAAAGGCAAGTCCCTTCTGCCTATGAGCCTGTAAAATAAAATTAAAAAAAAAATAGTTAGTTACCTCCAAGATACAATGTGAGTACAGGCATTGGGTGAATGGTCCTGTTCCCGATGGAAGAAATTGGTCAACACACAGCGATTACAGGCCCCATGCCAGCTCAAAGTCCAGCAGGGCACTCAATAAATCTTAAAGCCTCAAAATAATCTCCTTTGACTCCATGTCTTACATCCAGCACATGAGGATGCAAGAGATTGGCTCCTAAGACCTTGGCCAACTCTACTCCTGTGGCTCTGCAGGGTACAGCCCCTGCAGCTGCATTCATGGGCTGGTGTTGAGTGCCTGTGACTTATTAAGGCTCAAAGTGCAAGCTGTCAGTGGATTTACATTCTGGAGTCTAGAAGATAGCAGATCTCTTCTCACAACTCCACTAGGCAGTGACCCAGTGAGTACTCTGTGGGAAGGCTCCAATCTCACATTTCTCCTCCACACTGTAGGAGAGGTTTTCCATGAGGGATCTGCACCTGCAGCAGACTTCTGCCTGTACATCCATGTGCTTTCGTACATCCTCTGAAATCTAGGCAGAGGCTCCCAAATCTCAATTCTTGCCTTCTTTGCACCTGCAGGCCCAAAACCATGTAGAAGCCACAGAGCTTGAGGTTGGCACGATCTGAAGCAATGTTCCAAGTTGTACCTTGGCTTCTTTTAGTCGCAAATGGAGCTAGAGTAACTAGGATAAAGGGTGCATGTCCCAAGACTGCACAGAGCATTAGGGCCCTGGATTCTGGCCCATAAAATTGTTCTTTAACCCCTAGGCCTCTAACCCTGTTATAGGAGGGGCTGCCATGAAGTGTCTAAAATGTCCTGAAGGTATTTTCCCCATTGTCTTGGCTATTAACATTCAACTCTATTTTACTTATGCAAATTTCTGCAGCCTTGAATTCTTCCCCAGAAAATTGGTTTTTCTTTTGTACTGCATGGTTGGGCTGCAAATTTTCCAAAGTTTTATGCCCTGCATCCCTTTTAAATACAAGTTCTATTTCAGATCTTCTCTCTGTTTATGCAAATAAGCATAGGCTTTTAGAAGCAGCCAGGCCATGTCTTAAACACTTTGCTGCTTAGAAATTTTTCTGCCAGATACTCTAAATCATATCTCTCAATTTTAAAGTTTTACAGATCTCCAGAGCATGGGCACAATGCTGCCAATATTTTTGCTAAAGCATAGCTAAAGTGACATTTATCCCAGTTCCAGTAAGTTCCTCATCTGCATCTGAGACCATCTCAGTCTGGACTTCACTGTCCATATTACTATCAGTATTTTGGTCACAACCATTCAACAAGTCACTAGGAAGTCCCAAACTTTCCCTCATGTTTCTACCTCCTCCAGAGCGCTCCAAATTGTTCCAACCTCTGCCATTATCCAGTTCCAAAGTCGCTCTCACATTTTCAGGTATATTTATAGCAATGCTGCCCTTCTCTGGTACCAATTTTCCGTATTGATTCATTTTCTCACTGCCGCAAAGAATCACCTGAGGCTGGGTAATTTATGAAGAAAAGAAGTTTAATTGACATACAGTTCTGTAGACTGTACATGAGGTATTCCTGGCAGGCCTCAGAAAATGTGCCATTATGGTGGAAGGGGAAGGGGAAGTAAGCATGTCTACACATGGCAGCAGGAGAGAGTGAAAGTGAAGGGGGAAGTGCTGCACACTTTTAAACCAGCAGGACTTGTGAGAACTCACTATCAGAAGAACAGTATGGGGAAACCATCCCTTGTGATCCAGCAACCTCCCACCAGCCCCCACACAACATTGTGGGGGGTTCAACATGAGATTTGAGTGGAGACATGGAGCCAAACCGTAACAGTGAGGCAACACTTTTGCAAAACATTATTATACTTCAATTTCTGTCATTGTATATAGAAATGTTTACCTTGTCAAAGCATTGTGTTTTGCCGTGAAAATTACTATTGGAGAGAAAAAAAAAAAAAGCATTCTGTGATATGTATTGACAACCAGGTTCTAAAAGTATGGATCACCTCAAAAGTCCACATTTCAAAGTCTCATCTGAGAAAAAGCAAGTCCCTTTGTGACTAGAGTAAAACCTGCAGGCAGATTCACTGGTTCCCAGACTGGGAATCAAACCCAGGGCCTAGCAGTGAGATCACTGAATCCTAAACACTAGACCAGCAGGGAGGTAGTGTAGCTGCAATTGGAACTTAGGCTCTTGACTTTCCTAACCTCTAAGAAAGGGGAAAGGGGTCCCAGAGCATGGTCAGTTTTACAAGTGAAATAGACTCATGGACCCAAAGAGTGTGCAACAGTGCAATTTATTAGACAGAGTGAAAAGACAGTTTCCATATCTGTGGAAGGGGATCCAGAGTTCCAGCCCAAGCTGGGGTGCCTAGAGTTTTATCCTTGAGTTATTCCTTCCCCATTCATGTTCTCATCCAATGAGAGGAGTTCTTTCAAACTTCCTTTGGATTGATTGATCTTTGACTCCATTACCAGATTGGCTACTTGTTATATAACCCTGAGTCACAGAGACTTCACCTTCAAGAGCCAGCGTCAAGAAAAATCAGAGACAAAGGGCCTACCAAGCTTGTCAGTGGCGGGAAAGTGAAATAGAGGGGCCCCACCTGGCTTGCTGGAAGTGGAAAAACCAGAGACAAAGGGCCCATACCTAGCCTATCAGAGGTAGAAAAACCAGGGAATTCCTGCACTTGAAACAATGCCCCAGCTGACCCCTAAAAGTCCCTTTAACGTAGACCCTCACCTTCTGCCTATGAGCCTGCAAAATAAAAAAATAAAAAATAAAAAAATAAACAAGTTAGATACAATGAGAGCATAGGCATTGGTAAATGGTCCTGTCCCAAATGGGAGAAAGTAGTCAAAACAAAGGGGTTACCTTTCAAGATATCGAGTTACTTAATTAAAATAGTTATATTAAACGTTGTGTTTTTTTTGTGGGCTCATATTATCTTTTTTCTTTGTTTTATATATTAATTAATGGGTTTTCTTAATAAAAGATTATTAAAGATCCTCAGAGTATTTAAAAATAGGCTACATAATTGACATAATGCAAAGGTATTAAAACACCATCTTAGTTATTAAAAAGAATTCAAGAAAGGGGCAAAAATGGAAATTTATGTTTTGAAGAATCACATTAAGTGTTATGATCATTATAAACAGAAGAAATATCTTACTGGAACATTTGGTGCAAGGAAGGGTTATGGATTTCGAGAGGAAACAAAACCACCCTGATTCTCCTAACACAGCAAAGAAAAAGAGTTGGGGTAGTGTCATATATTCAAGGGAGCTGCCAGTGCAGAAGCATATAAAGAATAATTTGTGAAAATATAAATAATGTTTTACAAAAATCCAGGCTCTGCCTTCCATTTCAGTCTCTTTTCCTACCAGTTTTCTCTTGATTATGCCTCTGACTTACCATTCCTGCTTCTTGAACAAACCTAGTTTACCCATGCTTCAGAGTCTTTGAAACTTATCTCGCTTTGCCTGAGAGGATCTTTATTTTTGCATGGTTGGCTATTTCAGTTTACGTCTTAGCTCAGATGTCTCTCTTCTCAGAAAACTGATTCAGGCTGTTCCTCTTTTTCAGATTTCATTACCTTCAAACTGCCTCATTTCATTATTTTTTAAGATTGGTATCACTTTTCAAAATTATCTTTTCTATCTGATTTTATTTTCATTGTATTTTTTTTTCTACTAGACCAACAGTCACATGAGATCAAGAATCACGATGCTGGCTAATGCTATATCCTCAGACATATAAGAGTATATGACAGAAAACTGGCAGCCCATAAATATGAATGGATAGATGAATGATACATTAATAGAATGAGACAAGAAAATTCAGTGGGTGCCAGGTTACCTTTGATGAATGGCTTTGAATTTGAAGGATATTAGGATTTATTGAAGAATTTGAAGAGAGGTAACATGATCTATTTGTGTTTTTAGAAAACTGTGGAAAATCTGTCCCAAAGGATGAGGACAGCAGATGAAGAGCAAGATAGAATAAATAGAATAGAATTCTAAACTAGGTCATATGTGAGATGCACAGAAGAAAAAACTTTTGTCATACACCAAGGAAGTAAAAATCAACCAGACCTAATCAAAAATGAATAATGAAGATGAAGTATGGGGTGGAAAAATGATATAAAGTATGCTACACATTTCTGCGCTTATTATCTTACTTTCAAGGCACCAGAAGATTTAATGTTTTTCTCTGGATTATATTTGCATAGAAATTGTTAAGTACTTATTCAGCAAAATAGCATCTTTACCACATAAAGCTCCGAGAGGATGAATACATATAAAGAGCTTAAAATACTTTTTAGGAGTTACGTAATTGTGCACATTATAGCAGTTCATATTTCCATCTTCACATTCCTGAAATTATATCTGAAAGGATGGAAATATATTCTCCTAAACACACAATCTTTATCTGAACTACTTAACATGCATACAATAGCCATTTAATACTGCATATTAATAATTACTTTAAAACTGACATTTTAAATAAGCTGTTTTTCTGTAATTTGATTATCACATTTTCATTTATTAACTGCTATATGATTGTAACAGTCATATGTGGGATTAAAACACATTTAGATTGTACTTTAATATCACATAATTATTCAAAAATTATTTTGGGCAAAGAGGTTTTAGATGGTTTATTACTCAGATATTTCACTTTCAATGGGACAAAAATTATTCTGTAAGTCTGTAACTCAGTCCAAGAGAGGCCAGGGTCACTTTCTCTTTTCAAACCTTCTAGACTTAAGTAAGCAGGAACCCCAGCACAAGCCCCATGCCTCATGGGCCCAAGTTTGAATATGTTCCTCAAAATATTGAAGTTCTTCTCTAGTGTTTGAGACTAGTCAAAGCCAGCAGGGATACCCATGCGGGGCAGTGCAAGCTCAGACCTGGATCTGATTGGAGCTCTCTGACACCGTGTCTGTGTGTATGGGATCCAACAGATTTCCCAACACAGACGCAGAATAATGTTTTGGGAGTTGTCCCAGTCAAAGGCCCAACATCAGGCTCAGTTCCAGAAGAGAAACGTGGTAAAATGATTGATTGCATTCCACAGCCAGAATAGAATGTCTTTCATGAAACTTCAGGAAATTAGGTGCATTAATAATCCCGAAAGGATCAATTTGGATGACTTGTATTTGGGTCAGACACAGAAAAAGGTCAGGATTCTGGACTACTGAAAGACCTCTTCTGACTCATGGTCTCAAGTCATGTGTATGGGTCCTTCCACTGGGTTTCCTGGTCCTTGTTCCCACTGAGGTGCTGCCTCTGCTCCTAAAAGCAGCAGAAGTGGGGAAATATTTAATCACCCTGTACACACTCCCTATTCACTACTGACATCCAGTATGGTCATTTAGTCCCCTCCAGTGTGAGGAGATCTTCTGTGGGTGGCCACATCAATCACATCTGAGGTTTGATAACATGAAAGAACCATTCTGATTCATGTCTTTTCTCCAATCAGGGCTATCTCTTCAGGAATGTGCAACCTGTGCAATATCCCAGAGCACTTTGTTGAGAGGGTCTCATTCTTAATTTAATTATCTGCTTTTGCTATCTTTTAATTTAGTGAAATTTTTTTAACAATAGTCCTTCATTTTTGTTTTTCACTGGGTCCTGCGTGTTATACACACAATCCTTCCTCTGGGCAAGAAGGTAACATCATGATCTTCCAAGCAGGTCTTAAGACAAATTAGGATGCTCTTTTCACCTCTCCATGCACTCCTGGTTGTTCTGCATGCAGATAGAAACATGTGGCAGGCAATGATGTGGTCAATATCGAAAGCAATCACATTCTAGAAGTGCAATGATTGTGTCCTAAGTGTTCAATAGTAAATGGATTTGGAATACATGAAGCTCTACATTTCTGTTATACATTTTCAGATGCTAAATATAGCATGACCAGAAAGGGAATATGGTTCAAATGTTTCATTTTCTTTCTCACTCTTGGTAAAACTAGCATCTGTCATCATCATTAACTCATTTTTCAGAGAGTAAATTGGAAGCCATTATTTAGGAGTTGGTTGGTGGATGAGGTAGGTCTTGAGCAAGGATGCCACCAACATAAAATATGCAGCATTAAGAAAATTCAGAGACAATTAGTAGTACATAGTTTCAATACAAAGAAATCTGTGGCGCCATAGAGTTATGAGTCATATAGAATTGCTACATAGTCCACTGGGATGAGAGAGAGGAATTTTTCCAGTAACAGCACATTTAACAGTGAAAAACTTGATGAGATGGTGTGCAGATCTGAACAAGAAAACAGCATGCTTGGATACTACAAATAATCTTCTCTTCCTATTTTTCTAAATCTTCATTGAAAAATCACTATATCTCACATGGGCCCATATACTTTGTAAACATTTTTTAAGCAAATGGTTTGCATAGATAAGGGCTACACAAAAATGTATTCTCTTGGTATAACACAGACTTTAGTGGTAGTCCTGGACTCTGATACATGAAGTTTTAGAAATGTCAAAATTGGGCTATGAAATTAAATATAAATTAAAGCTAACACTTACCAATTACATTGCATATAAGCAAATAAAAGTGCACACATAGCCCCATTTAGCAGTAAAACCAAAAGTGAAATCTATGTCCACTGTGAACAATTTAATTATCCATTTCCACCTCACTCCTACCCCTAAAATGCATGTAACCACAAATCTCTCTACCAATATGTGTTTCTTGCTTAAGTCACAAATATTCTAAGAATAGCATAAATAAAAAGATTTAAAAATGTTTAGAACTAGAAACTAGGTTTTGTATTTTTTTCTGTTCAGTAAATGTGTCAAAAGAAATATTAAATTATATTCAAATTATAGAAAAATTGTATTTAATATAATTTTATATGAAATGTAATCCAGGATCTATCAGTTTGAAATATACAGCAAAAACACAGGAAATTAAAGAAAATTATAGTAGCATAACCAGTAATTAAAATAAATATACTTATGAATCACTTAATGAAAGGGATATATTCTGAGAAAAGAATTATTAAGTAATTTTGTCTTTGTTGGAACATCATAGAGTGTACTTACTCAAAACTAGATGATGGAGCCTACTAAAAACCTCCACTGCATGATAGCGTTTAATGGTCCTAGGTTATGCACCTGTACAATATGCTACCATACTGAATTTTGTAGGCAATTGTAACACAATGGTATTTGTATATCTAAACACAGAAAAGGTACAGTAAAAGTACAAAGTAAAATATTTACAGTATCAAATATTTTACATCTTTAGAGGGTACTTACCATCAATGGAGTTTATAGGACTGTAAATTAATCTAAATGAGTCAGCCAGTGAATGGTGATTGAATGTAAAGACCTAGGATATTACTGTGCATTACTGTAGACTTTATAACACTGGAAAATTCAACATCACTAAATTCATTTTAAATTCTTACTTTAAAATCTTATTTTTTCAATAAAAAATTAACCTCGGAGAGAGAGAAGATGGCACTGTAGGATCAACTCAGGATTGCAGCTTCCAGTGAAACCACAGATGGTGAGTGGATGCCGCATTTCCAGACGGATCTTCATTGTCCACAGACCAGCAGATTCCCAGGTGTAGGAGCCCCACGGGCCACCAGCGCGGCTGTTTGGGCTGGCGTGGCTGTTTGGGCTGGGGCTGTAGCATAGCGGCACTCTGTACAAAATACACTGATTTGGTTGCCCTGTTAAACCGGCAGTTGGAGATTTCAGAAGGCTGTTTGGCATATTCGTCTGATTAAACAGGACTTAAACAGAAAGCCAGGCCAGGAGATTCCCGGGCAGCAATGTGGTTCCAGCCAGCACAGTGGGTCGCTGCATGGGAAATCACACAGATCTCGGCACCCTTTCAGCAGGCAACTGGAACACCCAGGAGAGAGTCAACCGTTCAACTTAAAAAAAAAAAAGGTCTCTGAGGTAGGGAGCCAGGTGATCAGGCTCGGCGGGTCCCACCCCCACAAAAACAAACAAAACAGCAATAGGAAATGCTCCAGGTTGAGAGTTTCATGGCAAGCACAGCTGAACCCAGGATGGTGCAGATTGGAGGGGGAGGGGCATCCACCATTACCGAGGCACTCAACCCATATGGAGGTACACTGCCATTGCTGACACAGCGTGCCATTGCAGAGGCAACCCGCCATTGCCAAGGCAACCCACCATAACAGAGAAAGTCTGCCACTACAGAGGCGGGCCGTCATCACCATGGCAGCTCTAACCACACCCATATAAACAGAACTACAGGGAATCACAAACGGCAACAGGGCGGAGCCCATGGCAGCTCAGCATAGCCACTACAGGCAGGCAGTGATTAGACTGCCTCCTTGCTGGGCAGGGAAGTGCAATGGATACTCATAAATAAAGCCCTAACGCCCCGGGACAGAGCATCTGAGGAAAAAAAGGGGGCTTTATGAGTTCTGCTGCAGCAGACTTAAACGTACCTGCCTAGCTGCCCTGAATGAACAATGGAGCTCACAGCTCAGCACTTGAGCTCCTATAAAGTACAGACTGTCTCCTCAAGTATAAAGTACAAACATTCTCCTCAAGCAGCTCCCTGACCCCCATTTATCCAAAGAGTGACCTCACAAAGGACTGATCAGACTGACATTTGGCGGGCATCATTCAGGGACAAAGATAGCAGAAGAAGAAACCCGTAGCAACACTCACAGTTCCACAGCTGCTACAGGTGTACCCCAGGCAAGCAGGGCTTGGAGTGGACCTTAGTAGTCCCACAGCAGAGGGGCCAGACTGTTAGAAGAAAAACTAAGAAACAGAAATACTTCATCATCACTAATCTGGACATCCACTCAGAGACCCAATTAGAAAATCAGCAACTGCTCAGATGACAGGTGGATAAATTCACAAAGATGGAAAGAAACCAGTGCAAAAAGGAGGAAAACACCCAAACCAGAACATCTCACCTCCTACAAGGGACCACAACTCCTCACCAGCAAGGGAGCAAAGCTGGATGGAGAATGAGTGTGATGAAATGACAGAATCAGACTTCAGAAGGTGTGTAATGAGAAACTTCCATGAGTTAAAAGAACATGTTCTAACTCAATGCAAAGAAACCAAGACCCTTGAAAAAAGATTGGAGGAAATGATAACAAGAATGGACAACCTAGAGAGGAATATGAGTGAATTGAAGGAGCTGAAAAACACAACACGAGAACTTTGCAAAGCATGCTCAAGTTCCAACAGCTGAATTGACCAAGCAGAAGAAAGAATATCAGAGGTCGAAGATCAACTCAATGAAATAAAACGAGAAGGCAAGATTAGAGAAAAAAAGTGCAAAGAGAAATGAACAAAGTCTCCAAGAAATGTGGGACTATGTGAAGAGACCTAATCTATGTTTGACAGGTGTACCTGAATGTGGCAAAGAGAATGAATCCAAGTTGGAAAATACTCTTCGGGATATTATCCAGGAAAATTTCCCCAACCTAGCAAGACAGGCCAATATTCAAGTCCAGGAAATACAGAGAACACCACAAAGATATTCCACAAGAACAGCAACCCCAACGCATGTAATCCTCAGATTCACCAGCATTGAAATGAAGGAGAAAATGCTAAGGGCAGCCAGAGTCAGGTCATCCACAAAGAGAAACCCATCAGACTCACGGCAGATCTCTTGGCAGGAACCCTACAAGCCAGAAGAGAGTGGGGGCCAATATTCAACATCCTTAAAGAAAAGAACTTTCAACCCAGAATTTCATATCCAGCCAAACTGAGCTTCATAAGTGAAGGAAAAATAAAATCCTTTGCCAACAAGCAAGCACTCAGAGATTTTTGTCACCACCAAGCCTGCTTTACAGGAGCTCCTGAAAGAGGCACTACACACAGAAAGGAACAACCAGTACCAGCCATTCCAAAAACATACCAAATGCTAAAGAGCATCAACAAGATGAAGAATCTGTATCAACTAATGGGCAAAACAGTCAGCTAGCATCAAAATGGCAGTATGAAATTCACACATAACAATATTAGCCCAAAATGTAAATTGACTAAATGCACCAATCAAAAGACATAGACTGGCAAATTGGATAAAAAGCTAAAACCCATTGGTGTGCTGTATCCAGAAAACCCATCTCACATGCAAGGATACACAAAGGCTCAAAATAAAGGGATGGAGAAAGATTTACCAAGCAAATGGAGAGCAAAAAAAAAGCAGAAGTTGCAATTCTCGTCTCTGATAAAATAGACTTTAAAGCAACAAAGATCAAAAGAGACAAAGAAGGACATTACATAATGGTTGAAGGATCGATACAACAAGAAGAGCTAACAATCCTATATATATATGGACCCAATACAGGAGCACACAGATATATAAGGCAAGTTCTTAATGACTTACAAAGAGACTTAGACTCCCACACAATAATAGTGGGAGACTTTAAAACCCCATTGTCAATATTAGACAGATCAGCCATACAGAAAATTAACAAGGATATCCAGGACTTGAACCCAGACCTGGAACAAGCAAACCTGATAGACATTTACAGAACTCTCCACCCCAAATCCACAGAATATACATTCTTCTCAGCACCACATCACACCTACTCTAAAATTGGCAACATAATTGGAAGTAAAGCACTCCTCAGCAAATGCAAAACAACGGAAATCATATCAAACAATCTCTCAGACCACAGTGCAATCAAGTTAGAACTCAGAATTCAGAAACTAACTCAGAACCGCACAGCTTCATGGAAACTGAACAACTGGCTCCTGAATGTTGACTGGATAAACAATGAAATGAAGGCAGAAATATAGAGGTTCTTCAAAACCAATGAGAATGAAGACACAACATACCAGAATCTCTGGGACACATTTAAAGCAGTCTCTAGAGGAAAATATACAGCAATAAGTGCCCACATGAGAAGAGTGGAGAGATCCAGAATTGACACCCTAACATCAAAATTGAAAAAACTGGAGGAGCAAGATCAAAAAAACTCAAAACCTAGCAGAAGACAAGAAATAACTAAGAACAGAGCAGAACTGAAGGAGATAGAGACATGAAAAACCCTTTAAAAAATCAATAAATCCAAGAGCTGGTTTTTTGAAAAGATGAACAAAATAGACCACTAGCCAGATTGATAAAAAAGAAAAGAGAATAACCAAATAGTTGCAATAAAAAACGATAAAGGGGAAATCACCACGGATTCCACAGAAAGTTAAACCATCATTAGAGAATATTACAAACAACTCTATGCACATAAACTAATAAAGCTGGAAGACATTGATAAATTTCTGGAGACTTGCATCCTCCCAAGCCTAAACCAGGAGGAAGCCAAAACTATGAATAGACCAATAACAAGGTCTGAGGTTGAGGCAGCAATTAAGAGCCTACCACACAAAAAAAGCCCAGGTCCAGATGGGTTCACAGCCGAATTCTACCAGACACACAAAGAGGAGCTGGTACCATTCCTTCTGAAACTATTCCAAATAATCCAAAAAGAGGGAATCCTTTCCAAATCATTTTATGAGACCAACATCATCCTGATACCAAAACCCGGCAGAGACTCAAAAAGAAAAGAAAATTTCAGGACAATATCCATGATGAACATAGATGCAAAAATCTTCAATAAAATACTGGCAAGCCGATGGCAACAGCATATCAAAAAGCTTATCCACCATGATCAAGTAGGATTTATCCCAAGGATGAAAGGCTGGTTCAACATACACAAGCCTATAAATGTAATTCACCACATAAACAGAACCAAAAACAAAACCCACATGATTATCTCAGTTGACGCAGAGAAGGCCTTTAACAAAATTCAACAGCCCTTTATGCTAAAAACCCTCAATAAACTTGGTATTGATGGAAAGTCTCTCAAATTAATAAAAGCTATTTATGACAAACCAACAGCCAATATCATACTGAATGGGCAAAACCTGGAAGCATTTCCTTTGAAATCTGGCACTGGACAAGGATGCCCTCTCTCACCACTTCTATTGAATATAATACTGGAAATTCTAGCCAGAACAATCAGGCAAGAAAAAGAAATAAAGGGTATTCAAATAGGAAAGGAGGAAGCGACATTGCCTCTATTTGCAGACGACATGACAGTATATCAAGAAGACCCCATCGTCTCAGCCCAAAAACTCCTGAAACTGATAAGCAACTTCAGCAAAGTCTCAGGACATAAAATCAATGTGCAAAAATCACAAGGATTCCTATACACCAATAACAGACTTAAAAGAGAGCCAAATCAAGGATGAACTGCCATTCACAATTGCTACAAAGAGAATAAAATATCTAGGAATACAACTAACAAGGAACGTAAGGGACTTCTTCAAGGAAAGCTACAAACCACTGCTCAACGAAATAAGAGAGGACACAAACAGATGGAGAAACATTCCATGTTCATGGTTAGGAAGAATTAATAGCATAAAAATCGCCATACTGCCCAAAGTAATTTACAGACTCAACGCTATCCCCATCAAGCTACCATTGACTTTCTTCACAGAACTGGAAAAAACCACCTTGAACTTCATATGTAACCAAAAGAGAGCCTGCATAGCCAAGTCAATTCTAAGCAAAAAGAACACAGTGGGGGGCATCACACTACCGGATTTCAAACTATACTACAAGGCTACAGTAATCAAAACAGCATGGTACTGGTACCAAAACAGAGATATAGACCAATGGAACAGAACAGAGGCATCAGATGCAACACAACCTACCTACAACCATACAATCTTTGATAAACCTGACAAAAACAAGCAATGGGGAAAGAATTCCCTGTTTAATAAATGATGTTGGGAAAACTGGCTAGCCATGTGCAGAAAGTAGAAACTGGACCCCTTCCTGACACCTTACACTAAAATTAACTCCAGATGGATTAAAGACTTAAACATAAGACCTGGTACCATAACATCCCTAGAAGAAAATCTAGACAAAACTTTTCAGGACATAGGAGTAGGCAAAGACTTCATGACCAAAACACCAAAAGCATTGGCAGCAAAAGCCAAAATAGACAAATGGGACCTAATCAAACTCCACAGCTTCTGCATGGCAAAAGAAACAGTCACTAGAGTGAATCAGCAACCAACAGAATGGGAAAAATTTTTGCAGTTTACCCATCTGACAAAGGGCTGATACCCAAATTTACAAAGAACTCAAACAGATTTACAAGAAAAAAAACAAACAAGCCCATTCAAAAATGGGCAAAGGATATGAACAGACACTTTACAAAAGAAGACATACATGAGGCCAACAAACATATGAAAAAATGCTCATCATCACTGGTCATCAAAGAAATGCAAATCAAAACTACATTGAGATACCATCTCATGCCATTTAGAATGGCGATCATTAAAAAATCTGGAGACAACAGATGCTGGAGAGGATGTGGAGAAATAGGAACACTTTTACACTGCTGGTGGGAGTGTAAATTAGTTCAACCATTGTGGAAGACATTGTGGCTATTCCTCAAAGACCTAGAAATAGAAATTCCATTTGACCCAGCAATCCCATTACTGGGTATATATCCAAAGGACTATAAATAGTTCTACTATAAGGACACATGCCCACAAATGTTCATTGCAGCACTGTTTACAATAGTAAAGACCTGGAACCAACCCAAATGCCCATCGATGATAGACTGGACTGGAAAAAATGTGGCACATATACACCATGGAATATTATGCAGCCATCAAAAACGATGAGTTCGAGTCCTTTGTAGGGACATGGATGAATCTGGAGAACATTATTCTCAGCAAACTGACACAAGAACAGAAAATGAAATACCCCATATTCTCACTCATAGGTGGGTGATGAACAATGAGAACACATGGACACAGGGAGAGGAGCACTACACACTGGGGTCTATGGGGGGAATAGGGGAGGGACAGCCGGCGGGGGAGCTGGGGAGAGATAGCATGTGTAGAAATGCCAGATGTGGGTGAAGGGGAGGAAGACAGCAAATCACACTGTCACATGTGTACCTATGCAACTATCTTGCATGTTCTTCACATGTACCCCAAAACCTAAAATGCAATAAAAAAAATTAACCTCAACTTACTGTAACTTTTTACTTTGTAAACTTTATAGTTTTTTTTAACATCTTGATTTTGTTAACAACACTTAGTTTAAAACACACATTGTACAGCTGTACAAAAATTATCTTTCATTTATTCTTATTCTATATTTTTTTACAGTTTTGTTTATTTTTTAAACTTCTTGTTAAAAACAAAGACAGAAACACACACATTAGCCTAGGCCTGCCTACATGATCAGGATCATCAATATAACTATCTTCCGTCTCCCTGTCTTGTCCCGCTGTAGGATTTTCAGAGGCAGTAACATTCACAGAGTTTTCATTCATGATAACAATGACTTCTCCTGGAATACCTACTGAAGAACTTGCCTGAGGTTGTTTTACAGTTAACTGTAATTTTTAATTAGAAGAAGTACGGTCTAAAATTATAGCTAACTGACTCAAGAACAGAAAATCAAACACCGCATGTTCTCACTCATAGGCGGGTGTTGAACAATGAGAACACATGGACACCTGGAGGTGAGTATCACACACTGGCATCGGCAGGGGCGGGGGGGAGCCAGGGGAGGAACAGTGGGAGGTGGGGAGTTGGGGAGGGATAACATGGGGAGAAATGTCAGATATAGGTAATGGGGGGGAAGGCAGCAAACCACATTGCCATGTGTGTAGCTATGCAAGAATCTTGCATGTTCTTTGCATGTACCCCAAAACCTAAAACACAATAAAATATATATTTAAAACTAAATAACTAAATAAATAAAATATAGTAAAATATGTAAACTGGTAATCATTATAAAATAGTATGTAAGGTAAATAACTGTATATGCTATACTTACATGTAACTGGCAGTGCAGTAGGTTTGTTTACACAATAAACACAAGTACTGCATTGCACTGCAACATTATGACATCACTAGGCAATATACATTTTTCAGCTCAATTATAATCTTAGGGGACTGCCATCATATATGTGACACATGACTATATTGAAATTTGTACTTCACCTAGTATTCTTAAGTTTGTAATTTTTAACCTAGATTATACATGGTTGGTTGTATGTCTGTTGTCTCCAAGATTCAAAGGGGCCCACCAACTTTTTACTTCTTTCTTCAAGGTGAGTAGTCTGAGGTGAAGCAATTTGCCTCTTACTTAAAAATGGATTACTAGATTCTAGTAATACCCAGATTACTAGATTCCTAGAAAGCTTGCCAATGTTCCAGGTCTCAATTTTCATGAAGTTTACCTACTATCTTTTGGCCCGTATCTTAATTACCTGGTCATCTACAATGTTTACTATTCAAGGCTTATCACAGAATAATTATCGTTATTTTATCAATGTAACGAATTACTGTGACATTCTTTGGGCTATTAAAAGAGATCATTTAGCGTTAGTTGTATTGTAGCATTACCAAAATCATGATAGTTTGCCTAGGCCTAGGGCAAGATAACAAAGGTTATGCTGTCTCTGCCATAAGAATGCAAACCACTTCTGAAAAGATCTCTCGTTACATGCAAGGCATTTGAACCTGTGTTGGATTGCTTAAATAAAGATATGAGGCAGCACCGCAGTTATCAATGCCAGCTAATTAATTTTCTCAAATAATCTGCACCTGTCAAACAGAAACATTAAATAGGGATGTTATATGCATCAGTATGACAATTTTTCAAACAGTTGATTGTACAAATATTGGTAATTCTCCTGGATAAGTAGTATTGCCTTTGAAGGAATTACCTTTCATGTTTACTCTCAGTTCTGCCTACTGTAATAATCTACACATTTTAGTACGTATACTCAGATTCTACCTGTCATGAGGCATACCTATTTCACTGTGTTATAAATATGTGGGAAAAAAAGAAATAAGAAACAGGAGAGGTCCACAATTTCACCAGACTTATTGTCAGATGGGCTTGAGCCAAGATTCCCTCTTAACACCTGGAGTTATTTGATATTCTTCAAATTAACTACTATATAATATCTTCTGAATTCCACTATATAAATTAATGAAGTCTTTGCCTTCAAAGTATAGACTATGCCTTTATGGACTAAGCTATAAACACTTCTGGCTTAAGACATATTGGAATTCAGCTTATTTTGGGCCTGTAAGCAATGACATGGGGAGTGAGAGGAGAGGCTGGAGGGGATCGAGTTTCAGATTTTTCTATTGCAGTTTCTGAAAACATTTTAGACAGTATATAGAGGACCGCAACAAGTTCATCAATACTATTCACAAACTCAAATACAATAGTTTATCTCAGAACTTCTGTTCTCCACACATTATTGTAAATATCAGATATAATTGATTATTTCTCCTTGATATTTTTTCTGTCTTGATTTTTGGGATCACACATACACACTACATTATCTCTTTTCTTTACTTATATCTATTTCTGAGTGTCCTTTGTTTAACCTTAGATTGTCTCTCTCTCTCACTAACACAATGTGTATTTATTCATTGGTGAACTCTTAAACTTGAAAAAAAGAAGTCTTTCAAACTACTGTATTATCAACCTGCCCCATACTGGTCAAATCTACCATTATCTTTTGCCTGTGCTGCAATAAACTACAATGAGTACCTCTTCAGTTCTTGCCTCCATCACATTTCCCAACCAAAATCAAAACAATTTTTTACACTGCTGTTAAATATTTCTGAGTTTTTCGTCATTCATTTAAAAAAAAACACAACAGACAAATAAACACTTAACAACTATCATCTTATAAGAACCCACAGGGCTTTAAACTGTCTTCTCGTACCTCTCTCATACCATGTTTCTAATCCAATTTCTATCATTCTTGTTCACTTTAACTCAACAGTTAACTAGCCTCTTTTTTTCCACCATTGACCTCTATACTCAATACAGTAGCCAAAGTGACAGCACTGAGAACATAATTGGATTATGTCAGGCTTCCGTCAAAACCCTGGCAATGTTGAAAAATCGATCAGAGTAAAATCCAAACATCAAAATAAAAAAAAAATAAACAAGCAACTTCTACAGTGTCCTTGAAACAATATCCTTGAAATCTATAGAGCCATATAGTTTCCCATTATCTGTCTGGTCTCACAGTAAACATAATCCCAACACATTGTTCTTTCAGCCACAGTGGAGTTATTGCTCATTTCATTCAAGTTTCTATTCAACATAGAGATCACCCCTGGTAACCCTACAGAAAATACTTCCAAATGCACCATCTTTTAACCCGACTTACCTCTTAAGTGTTGAATATTAATTTTGCTCCTCTGGAATATAATCTCCAAAAGAACATGGTCTTTGTTATGTTCACTATTTTACCCTGCCTCTCACAATAGTCTGTGGCATAAAAATGGGTATTAAATGGTTATATCAAGCAAGATATGCCAAAAGATTGCTGTAACAACTTAATTTTTTCTAAAAGATACACTAAGCAGAAAGAATAAAGTAAAATACAAATTGTATTAAGCTCCCTGTTGTGGAAATCTGAATTGGGACAAATACGGAGGAGGGAAACAAGATGGAGAACAACTTACACAGGCAGGTGAAAGCTGATCAAGATACAAATTAACATCTATGCAAAGAGAGACAGACTTGGATGTTGACGCAGTCTGAAAGTTTGGTGTTCTCCCAAAGTTTATATTTTAAAACCTAATCTTCAATGTGACAGTATTAAGGGGTGGGGCCTGGCGAGAAGTTGATTAGGTCATGAAGGCGGAGCTCCCATAAATGGAATTAGTTATTTTATAAAAGAAGGTTGGAGAGCTCATTCTTCCCTCTGCTGCATGTGGATGCCACAGAAGGTGCTGTCTATGAGGAAGAGAACCCTCACCAGACAGCACATTCGCTGATGCCTTGAACTTGCACATTCTAGTCTCCAGAACTGTGAGAAATGTTGGTTTCTCATAAGAGACCCAGTTTATGATATTTTTGTTAAAGCAACCTGAACAGATTAAGACATCATTAAGACAAATGGTGATGATAAAATAAAATCAAAATATCATGATAAATAAATACTTGGTTATAAACTTCAGGGTGAAGAAAATAATATACCACATTTCTGTTTTATGTAAATGTATAGATGATAGTATAAGAGAGGTATTGCAGGACATGCAAGTTTGTTAAAATAGATAATATGAATATAAGTAATTGAGCATATAGAAAGGATATTAAGAATATTTAAAAGTAAGGAAGCAAAATTTGTGAATAAAGAATGGCATTCAATGAATTTTGTAGTGATGGGCAATTATACCACATTCGAATTAACTTAAACTGAAAGAGACTTGAACTTGCCTTTAGTTTTAGTAAAATTTTTAAATAGAAAAAAGAAAAAGTGAAAGAGGCAGAAAGAAGAAAGTCAGAGAAAACAGATAATATAGAGGTTTGAGCACAGAGCACAGATAATGGGATTAACCTCTATAAAGAGAGGGATTCTCTTCCGCAAGACAATTATCTGAAGTTGGCTTCAGATTATAGAGATAAGATTAATACTATTATGTCGGGATGTCCAGGGGTCTCCCATAAGAAAACCTAAATTTTCTCTGAAAATACTGCTTCACAGGGATAAGAATATTTTTGAAAACTATTCCTTTTTAAAACAGCAATAATTAAAATTTTAGTTTCTTAGATACTGTAGGAAACAGTGGTAAAAAGCAGTCTACATGGGATTCCAAAATCAAATATTTACCCTAAAATCTACATTTCATATAGACAAAAAGCAATGGATAAAAATTAGCTTATTATCAGGTATTATAAGTGTGTATACATTTAGATGAAAGCAGAAAAATTGCAACTCTTGCATCTGGAGTTATATTTCAAATCTTACATCTTCAAAAATTCTGTCACTATTCTAACTCCATTAGGAGTATCTAATTAATTTTGCATCATGAAAATGTTGATATTGTAAAAGGCAATAAAATCTATGAAAAGCATTAATGTCAATGATCACTTTGCCTACATTTTCCTGTAATAAGAAATTGGCTTAATTACTGTATAAACACAAATAGTCTATACCTCAGTTTTTAAAAATCACTTTTACTTCACAAGATAGATTGATAACTAGCCTTCCTGATACAGAAACAAGGCTTTTATTCACTATTCTTCTTTACAAATATATTTGATGTTATATATACTACACAGATGAGTAAAATTATTTGCTTTTTAAAAAATACTCATCGAATCAATATTTTTTGTTTAATTTGTCAAGGAAGGATGTTAAAAATGTGCTTTTAAAATTTTTGTTTCAAATCTTACCTTTAAAAGATGTTTTCCTTTGTGAATATAAAATAAAATTTAGGCTATATGGGAAGCTGTTCCTTTTTTGAAAATTAAAATATCTGAGGACATACTTTAAAGACGTGTGGCAATGAAATCTAGATGCTAAATATGTCTTTGTTGTAGACTTTCTGCTGATGTTTAAACTAAATAAAAGTACTTTAAAAGTTTGTTTTCTCTCTGTCAGAAGCATTAAGGTGTATCATTGTGTCCCCAACTTACCTTTACTATTTTCTCAGTGTAGCATAATGAGAAACAGAATATCTTATAACTGACTATTCTCTTCATATAGCAAGTATATTATTTAACCAGGTCATATTATCATTGCTAACCCATGAAAAGTAACTTATATATAAGAAGTAAGGACAAGGTTATATTTTGAATCTTAAACAATGAGATCACATGGACACAGGGAGGGGAACATCACATACTGGGGCCTGTTGGGGAGTGTGGGGGCAAGGGGAAGTAGAGCATTTAGAGAAATACCTAATGCATGTGGGGCTTAAATCCTAGATGATGGTTGATAGGTGCAGCAAACCACTATGGTACATGTATACCTATGTAACAAACCTGCACATTCTGCACATGTATCCCCGAACTTAAAGTCAAATAAAAAAATACAGAAATCTTTTGCTAAGAACAAACTTTATCATTCTGCAAGTCTCCTTCTTCCTAACTGCCTTCTTAGAGGGACAGAAGCAGAAATATTTTTTGATGATAAAATCAAATAAAGTCTTCTCAATGAATGTATATATGCTTTAAATTTGTAGGAATTCAAATAAAATACCAGATATGACCCTTGATCTCAAGGAGATGAAAATCTAGGTGAAACTATCTGTTTTATTTTCACATCAAATAACAAGATGATCATTACAATTGATATATCCAAGTAGTTTCCACTAACAGAATGTAAGACAGTTGTCCTTGACATGATGAACTCGGGTCATTCCAGAAGCAGGCAGTAGATACACTCCAGGAGGGAATCAAACACCACAACCACTCTTTCACCAAAGGCAATTATTTTCTAGTTTCATGCAGAAGGCAATGGATCAATACAGGATGTCTAGGAGTGCCACAATTCCTTGTGACCTTTACCTTTGGCAACCCAACAATATTCTGTTCTCCTATGATGCATTACAGACACAATGCAACTTCCGGTGGAGGGTTTTTACCATGGCAGAGTGGCCTCTGGCTGCACTCAAATGCTCAGAACAGGGTTCCGTAGGATCAACGTTTTTCCCTGTTTTTAAACCATAGCCTATTAATTGCATACAAAGAGCCTAAAAATTGGATGATTCAGGAATCTGTTTTTATCCTAGTAAGGTTGAGGATGGTGGTGGATAGGATTGCTGACACTATGCATGGATTGAGCTGTACTCATAGATAAAATTTTGTCTACCCCAAGAATCTTAAATTGAAGTCCCAGCCCCCTACTGTAATTGTATTTAGAGATAGGGCCTTTAAAGAGGTAATTCACATTAAACATTTCATAAGGGTGGGCCCTAACTCAACAGGACTGGTGTACTTAAGAGAAGAGGAAGAGACATCAGGGATGCACATTCACATGGAGAAGAGGCCATGTGAGAACAAAGCAAGAAAGCAGCCATCTAGTTTACTAACTGGCTTATGTTACACTCCACAGTTAGTGTTTGAAGATATCTTCTGGTGGCCAGGCACAATTCTCCTCTGATCTCAACCTTTCCAGAGTCTGATTAGCTTTTATTATATGTATTAGTCTGCTAAGACTACTATAAGAAAATATCACAGAGTGGATGACCTATTCAACAGATAACCTATTTTCTCACAGTTCTGGAGGCCGTAAGTTCAAGATCAAGGTGTTGACAAGTTTGGTTTCTCTTGAGACCTGGTTCATTGGCTTCCGGGTGGCTGCCTTCTTGCTGTGTCCTCACATGGCCTTTTCTCTGTGTTCATGTGCATCCCTGGTGTCTCTTCCCTTTCATGTAAGTGCACCAGTTCTATTGAGTTAGGACTCACCTTTATGACATTATTTAATGTGGATTATCTCTTTAAAGGCCCTGTCTCCACAGTTACAGTAGGCAGTCAGGACTTCAACATAAGATTCTTGGGGTGGACTAAATTTCATCTATAATGGTATATTTACATGATTCATCACCAGAACCAGTAACTTTTTTTGAGTTACCTTATTACCAAAAAAGCAACTCAAAATCCAGCATATTTTTGGTTAAAATTTTTTCTACTAAAATGCAAACTTAAAATCTAAACAGTAGCAACAGAAAGTTCACTTATTTGTCTAAAATATATAACACTTGCTCTCATTTCCCATTTTGCAGGTTAAGGGAATCACACATATGTCTTTTTTAGGTAGCCCCTCTGTGTAACACTAGGTTTTATATAATAGCATATAATACTCTCAAATGAAGTGCCATGGACACAATTATTCCCGAATTCTAAAAAAATAGGCAAGATTTGTTTACTACTGTGGGGAAGAATTTCCCGAGCTGGCTTTGCAGACTGAATCACAAGCAGAAACCAAGCGTGAGTCATCTATGATTCCTTCTGGTCTTTCAGTATTAGTGACATGGAAGCTCTTAGTGTTACATCTACGGATTGAAAGAAACTCTCTACATACTTATTTGTCTGGATACATTGAAATATAGAGAATGAAGGAAATTAGCTGAGATAATCACATGAAACTAAAGCTATTTTCAGCCCTCATAATTTCAACAACAGAAAATGGCATATTATGCCAGGATATATGGAAAACAACACAAGCACACGAAAACACAAATGTTTGTTATACCAGCAAAACTTCAGAAAAGACAGAACACTTACATAAAGATAAGCCCTGAAGTATATTTTTACAAAAATATGATTAGGCAAATCAGAATATGTATGACTATGAGAAATAATAAACAGATAATTTTATTCAGCTTTTTAATATTGTATTCATACTCATGTAACGTTTTCAATTTCAGTGGTTGCTTAGATAAATGATAGATCAAAATAGTTTATTTACAATCAAAATATGATTAGCAACATGTTAGTTTTTACAGACAAATTTAAAATGTATCAATCTCATGATATGTTGTAAAGCATCATTCTGTGTCAGTATTTTTATTACAGAAAGACTTTGGGTATAATGTAAACATCATCCAGCATCTTCTTAGCACATTGCAGACCACAGTACTACTCTTCCAGACTGTTAGGTAGTTACACTATTTCTCTCATCCGCCTCATGTCACAAGTCATAAAAGCCATTCACTCTGACTGTCACCAATGCCCATTTTTTATAGGAATTTTAAGAATAATGAAATTCTTCTTTTTGAACATATAAAGTAATATAGCCCTAAAAAATGACTTTTGGATAGTGTAATTCAAACTCCACTGCCTGACTGTTCCTTATTCTCCTCTCTTTGACAATGTAAATAATTTACTTTGCTTACTTGCATTGTCATATGGAAAGATTTAAGATATTTATTATAAGTTATTATAATTCCCATATATATGTGTGTGTCTATCTATATATCTATATATATTTATTATATATATATAATCTCATATGTATATATGTGTATATAATCTCAACATATTCTCAAGCTCAGAGATGCTTTCCTTAAACCAGTTTTGTCCTACTGTAAGTTTTTTGAATTTCTTTTTTATTTATTTATTTTTTAATTACATTTTAGGTTTTGAGGTACATGTGAAGAACATGCAAGATTGTTGCATAGGTGCACATATGGCAGTGTAATTTGCTGCCTTCCTCCCCATCACCTATATCTGGCATTTCTCCCCATGCCATCTCTCCCCAACTCCCCACGCCCCACTGTCTCTCCCTTATTTTCCCCCAACAGACCCCAGTGTGTGATGCTCCCCTCCCTGTGTCCATGTGTTCTCATTGTTCAACACCTGCATATGAGTGAAAACATGTGGTGTTTGATTTTCTGTTCATATGCACCATGGAATATTATACAGCCCTCAAAAATGATGAGTTCGTGTCCTTTGTTGGGACATGGATGAACCTGGAAACCATCATTCTCAGCAAACTGACACAAGAATTTCTTATACACTGTTCTCCTTTCTGATCCCTATTCGATAACATTAGATTGTCATACACAATAAATTATAAGGCAAATTGACAAACTGCAACAATCTAATTCAATGTGCAGCTACACTTGAGCACATCACTGCTATCTTTTTTGACAATGAGAACTTATTGGCTCTTTCAAAGAGTTTCAGTATCAGTAAGTAAAGACTGAGACTAATACTAACCTAAGAGCGTTGTTAACTGAATGTTCATGTAAAAATAAGATAATATTCAATTAATTACTTCCTAAACACATTTATAGATAAGAATAACTCAAACATTTTTATCATTAATTATCTATCTTTTTAAAGGTTAAAAAGTAAAGCTAATTCCATTCTTCTCTGTTAGAGATACATATGATAATAGCATGTATGGAAAATAATCTTTTCTAAAGCTCTGCCTACCTCTCATGTATTTATATTGAGTAATGTAATCTCCACTATATTTTGAATATTTTACAATTGTAATTTGAATAACTTCTGAATTCACTAATTAGATGTTTTTATTTTATTTATCATTATTTTTTATTATTATACCTTAAGTTCTGGGGTACATGTGCAGATCATGCAGGTTTGTTACATAGGTATGCACATTCCATGATGGTTGGCTGCATCCATCACCCCATCATCTATATCAGGTCCTTATCCTAATGCTATTGCTCCCCTAACCCCCAACCCCTGACAGGCCCTGGTGTGTTATGCTCCCCTCCCTGTGTCCATGTGTTCTCATCCTTCAACTCCCACTTATGAGTGAGAACATGTGGTGTTTGGTTTTCTGTTCTCGTCTTAGTATGGTGAGAATGATGGTTTTCAGCTTCATCCATGTCCCTGCAAAAGACATGAAATCATCCATTTTAAGCCTGCATAGTATTCCATCTGCCACATTTTCTTTATCCAGTCTATCATTGATGGGCATTTGGGTTGGTTCCAAGGCTTTGCTATTGTAAATAGTGACACAATAAACATATGTGTGCATATGTCTTTATAACAGAATGATTTATAATCCTTTGGGTATATACTCAGTAATGGGATTGCTGGGTCAAATGGTATTTCTAGTTCTAGATTTTTAAGGAATTGCCACACTATCTTCCACAATGTTGAACTAATTTACACTCCCACCAACAGTGTAAAAGCATTCCTATTTCTCCATATCCTCTCCAGCATCTGTTGTCTCCTGACTTTTCAATAATCACCATTCTAATGGGTGTAAGACAGTATCTCATTGTGGTTTTGATTTAGATTTCCCTAATGACCAGTAATGAATTTTTTTTTTCATATGTTTGTTGGCTGCATAAATGTATTCTTTTGAGAAGTCTCTGTTCATATCCACTTTTTGATGGTGATGTTTTTTTCTTATAAATCTGTTTAAGTTCTTTGTAGATTCTGGATGTTAGTTCTTTGTCAGAAGGGTAGATTGTAAAAATTTTTTCCCATTCTGTAGGTTTCCTGTTCACTCTAATGATAGTTTATTTTGCTGTACAGAAGCTCTTTAGTTTAATTGGGTCCCATTTATCAATTTTGACTTTTGTCACCGTTGCTTTCAGTGTTTTAGTCACGAAGCCTTTGCCCATGCCTATGTCCCGAATGGTATTGCCTAGGTTTTCTTCTAGGGTTTTTTATGGTTTTAGGTCTTAAGTTTAAGTCTTTAATCCATCATAAATTAATTTTTGTGTAAGATGTAAGGAAAGGATCCAGTTTCAGCTTTCTGCATATGGCTAGCCAGTTATCCCAACAATATTTATTAAATAGGAATCCTTTCCCCATTGTTCGGTTTTGTCAGGTTTGCCAAAGATCAGATGTTTATAGATGTGCGGCATTATTTCTGAGGCCTCTGTTTTATTCCATTGGTTTTTATATCTGATTTTCTCCAGTACCATGCTGTTTTGATTACTGCAACCTTGTAGTATATTTTGAAGTCAGGTAGTGTGATGCCTCCAGCTTTGTTCTTTTGCTTCAGATTGTCTTGGCTATGTTGGCTCTTTTTTGTTTCCATGTAATTTTTAAAGTAGCTTTTTCCAATTCTGTGAAGAAAGTCAGTGGTAGTTGTTGAGGATAACATTGAATCTATAAATGACTTTGGGCAGTATGGCCATTTTCACGATATTGATTCCTCCTAACCATGAGCATGGAATGTTTTTCCATTTCTTTATGTCCTCTCTTATTTCTTTGAGCAGTGGTTTGCAGTTCTCCTTAAGGAGGTCCTTCACATTCCTTGTAAGTTTTATTCCTAGATATTATATTCTTTCTGTAGCAATTGTGAATGGGAGTTCACTCATGATTTGGCTCTCTGTTTTGTCTTTTATTGTTGTATAGAAACGCTTGTGATTTTTGCACCTTGATTTTGTATCCTGAGACTTTACTGAAGTTGCTTATCAGCTTTAAGAAATTTTAGGCTGTGATGATGGGGTCTTCTACATAATCATGTTGTCTGCAAATAGAGACAAATTGACTTCCTCTTTTCCTAACTGAATACTTTCTCTTTTCCTAATTTCTTTCTTTCTTTTGCCTGATTGCACTGACTTGAACTTCCAATACTATGTTGAATAGGAGTGTGAGAGAGGGCGTCCTTGTCTTCTGCTGTTTTTCAAAGGGAATGTTTCCATCTTTTCCCCATTCAGTATGATATTGGTTGTGGGTTTGTCATAAATAGCTCTTATTATTTTGAGGTATGTTTCATCAATGACTAGTTTATTAAGAGTTTTTTGCATAAAGGGATGTTGAATTTTGTTGAAGGCCTCTCTGCATCTATTTCTTTAATCTGTCCAGGTAATCAGTTTTTTTTATAGTGGTGTTCTTTACTTTATTTCATTGCAGTTAGAAAATGTAGCCTATACCATTACTGTCATCAGAAATTAATTGAAATTAATTTATCTAGACTTAGAGATATTTGCTCTCTGAAGTAGATAATCACATTTAAAAATTATTATTTTCTGTTATTCTGTGTATAAAGTGTCCTTATGTATATGGTATCTATCATATAATATATATCTGCTAAATGTTAAGCTAGTATATCCCTCTTAAGATAAAAGTTTATCAAGTTTGCCTTGCTCAATTCCACCTTTTTAGTGCAGACGATTACTTCTTCTTATTGTCTATTAGTTTATAGCTAAAATGAAACTGAATACATGCTGCCTAGTGTAGGCTTACTGGTCATGAAAAGGACTTTTTTCATCTAGTATTTTGAAGTTATAATTGGGTGATATGTATTAACAAATACTGTTGAAAATACTGTTGGGGCATTATGCTGAATGTGAGAGACTCACTGATACCTATATGAGCTTTCCCACACATTGGTACAACCTAAACAAAAGTAGAGATTCCCATTGACACACCAAAACTTATCCCCTATACCTAATAACTTTGTAGACTCAAGAAGTCAAGCTCACTGAACTCCTCACTGATGCTAGTATCTAAAGCTGAGGTTATATTCCCTTTGTTTATCATAGTAAACTAGAAATTCTATAAGATTTATGTGGTAGTGTATCAGATTTTGCCAAGGTACAAGGCCATCTTGTAAGGAACTATTTTACTTATAATTTGTTGTATATTTCTGATAAGTGAACATTAGCTAAATAATGTAACAGGTATTAGCATTGATATGAGCTAATACTATAGTGACAGCAATCTTAACCAAATGTGTTAATACATAAAACAAATTCTCAAAACTCATGGCCCACAGCTAAATTCCTCCATGCTTCTTCCTCTCCACAACTCCTTCCTTTTATGTAAGGACCATAGCCCATCACACAAATACCTTCGCTAAGCATCTTCTTGTAACAGTAATTCTTAGGGAGACATCAAAATCTTCTAGCACTTTAAAAACATTTTTCATTTCTCAAAAAAAAGGGAAGTGTGTGTCTACAGAGAACCTAGCAACTTACAGAGTGTTTTATGAACAACTTGTTGAGAAGAAAAGGATGACTGCTGGTTTGTGATTTCTTTAAAGTTTACTCACATTTGTAGAGCCTGAAGGGGACTGTGTAAAGAAGATAAAATAAAAGCTGGATGCCACACAAGATTAACTTGGCAATCGAGATAAGAGCATTTAATCAATGGCAAACCAGCTTCATGGGAACAGATGAGATTACAGTGACTGGAGGGAAATGCACAAAGCCCGTGAATGATTGCTATTTACCTTTCGAGAACAATGACAGTAATATTTTGCATGTTGATAGATACTTTGATCATAAGTTTCACAACTCTTAGCATATTTTAAGATATTAAACCTTCTAAGATAGATATGACTTCAATCAGAATTTTATAAAGACAGGCTGCATGGATTTCTGTTGGAGAGACTGCAAGATCAGTCGAGATTAGAGATACTTTTGAAAACATCCCACAGCTCAACCCTTGTGGAGTACAAGCTCATATTTTATGTAAAAGTCAAGAGACTTTCAAGATAATCGGAATCCTTACTAGACATTCATGATACTTCCATATAGACAGATTTTGAAGTTTTATTGTACATGGGATGCTGTGTATTAATCACTAAAAATAAATATATCGTAAGTCTTAAGGCAACAAATAACAACAGTAGTAACAGGAGTAAAAAGTTGCAGGCATAATAGCAAATGCCATTCTTTTGTATACCATAAGACATTATATGCAAACATTATCCTAAATTAGGCACTAGTGTGTGGAGTAATTATATATTAGTAGTTATTAGTTGTGATAAATCCTTAACAGGTATATGAGTAAAGATTAATATTTCCTTCTTGAAAAATATTTCACACATACACATAATTGCAAAGAAATAAATTGTTCCTCATTGTAAACATATGACATACACCAAGACATTTAAAATGTATAAGAGAAACAATTATTTTTAAGAAGGCCTTAAACTAGGTAGAAAATAAAAAGCATGGTATGGTGGAAAAAAATTTTTAGCTTAGTTTTTCTACTAAATGGCTAAAAAGTTATAGATGAGTAGATAGAAATACATAAATTTCCTCCTTTCTAACAACTTCAATTAGAGACAGACTCTATATTCACTGCTTTTCATTTGAGGCTGTGTATGAAGGAAATAAAAATATGCCCATATTGTACTTCCTTGACATATTTCAAGATGGCCATTCAGAGAAGCTAAAAACACAGGAATAGCTAAAAAGCTCTCTTGTAGAAGAGATTTGCCTCCTGGCACGGTGGCTCATGCCTGTAATCCCAGCACTTTGGGAGGCTAAGGCTGGTGGATCACAAGGTAAGGAGATTGAGACCATCCTGGCCAACATGGCAAAACCCCATTTCTACTAAAAGTACAAAAATTAGTCAGGTGTGGTGGCAGTCACCTGTATTCCCAGCTACTCGGGACACTGAGGAATCACTTGAACCCGGAAGGTGGAGTTTGCAGTGAGCCGAGATCCTGCCACTGTACTTCAGTCTGGGAGATAAGAGAGAGACACCATCTCAAAATAAATAAATAAGAAGAGATTTGCATCTGAAGATGAAATTAACAACAGATACACACAGGCCTTCTCTGAAGTCCTTCTTTGATCTAGGAAAGATTATCTCATAGAAAAAGAAGACAAAAGGTCAGACAGAAACTCTTACCACAGACTGCCATATTTCCTTTCTGAGAGCTGCTAGATGTGACCTTTGCTCTGTACAAGAGCACTTTTGCTGTATGCCTTTCCTCCACCTCTCCATCCTGTAACTGGCCTTGCCATTCTCCAAGTCCCTATTCATTCTGTAAGGATGATTAAAAAAAAATGTCGTCCCTTTCTTTGAGTTTTCCTATTTTGTATGACACCTTGGACATGATTGCATGTAATAAATATGTGTTCCTTTCTTCCTCATTGATCTATTATCAGTTTGTTTCATAGGCTCAAAGTATCAAACTTTCAGAAGCGGGGAAAATTGTCTTTGCCTCTACAGCTTGGCATAGTCGGATGAAAAATGTGAAGACTGCAATTGGGATCTTTGGACAACTGACTACAGGCTGGCAAAAAAGGCAAGATTTCTTTCCAAAGTCTGCTTCCCAGATTGCTCCCTGCAGCACTTGGTCTAATGAGGGTGATACAAGTCTTTGCCTTTTTCCCTTTCCAAAACTGAATTAACAATAACAACAACAACAAAAATATGTGAACCAAGTTTGCTTATAAAATGAATTGGCTACACTTAAAAAATAATACCTTTTAGATAGTTCTCATCATAAGTGGCTTTCTTCCTGACACCTGTAAAAGATACAACAGAAACTGAGTTGGCAAGACTAGGGGAAAAAAGTATAAAACAAAATTAAAATATTTTGTATGCTCAAAATGCCTGTTTTGAATCCCCTGAAGAACTCATAAAAGGAAGGCCATAAATGGATCTTTACTCTGCCCTGATTTTCCTTGAGAGCAACATTTTTGTAAAAATGTACATCCAAAAATAGTACTGTTTACCTCCAGTTATTAGAACATGTGCTTTGGATTTATGGACTACTTTGACTGATAGATTTATCCCATTCTTTTATTATTTCAACTTTCTTATAATGAAAAAATAATGATTTTTTGGAGTTTTATAACTCCAAATTCATTAGGAGGCTAATGAATTAGATAAATGATCTACTGCACCAACCTCTTAAGTCTCATCAATGACCTTGTTTCTGGGTTTGGGGTGCAGAGGAGTGCTCAGCTCCCCTGAGAGGATGTTTATCCAGGTTCTTGGTCTCTCACTTACCCAAGAATGGGAGAGAAGACAATGGCAGGTGCACTTGTAAGAAAATATCAGATCCTAAAGAGTTCTTGCAGAGAAGTGATTTATTTAGTCAGAGAAAGGGAAAAAGGAGAGAGAAAAAGATGAGAGAGAGAAAGCTTCCATGAAGAGTGTGGAAGGTAACACAAGTATGAGATCCAGGAGAGAGAAAGCAGCTTTCATGAGAGTTGAAGGGAACCCCAGAGGGGGAAATCTGCCCTGATGAGGGAGACAGGGACTTCTAACCTGGGAGGAATTCCCACCTTCTCCAAGTCCCCTGGCCAATGAAAAGAGTTCCCTTTAAACTTCTGCTGGAGTGATTCACTTTTGAACTTTTTCTCGTGTCTTTGAAAATTTAAAACAAAGACCTTTTAGTCTCCCAGATGGAGAGAGGAAAGGGGGGCATTGGGAAGTTCTTTCCCTTGAAACTACACCCCCTTGTGGACCTGGGAAGAGAATACATTACCTCAACCTGGGTACAAAAGGTAACTTAGCAGCAACTTGTGGCCAAATGCAGCTCTAGTCATATCATGGCAATCTATTTTGGAAAAAAATGTTACGGAATTTTTGAAAACATGATGGAAAGGGAACCAGAACTAAACAGGCTGACTCTAATATAATTTAAGTAACCTGAAAATCGAGATGCATCCAATGTTTAAGGAGTAAACAATGTTTAACAAGATGTGCTGACTGCATGTTTCCATACATTCCACACATTCTTCAATGTATGCCAAGGTCAAAGACTTCAGAGAGAACAAGGCGTGGTGTGTTCTGTAATGTAATATTAACTAAATACTGCCTGATAAATTCCAAGAAAGCAGCAAGAAAATAGCTAAAGAATTCCTACTTTGTCTTTGCACATATGGCAGGCACTGCTAATACTTACCTGGCATTCATACCCCCTTGACATTTATTAACAGAAACTGACTTTTATTTACGTAATTCGTTTTCAGGAACTCCTTCTCAGGAACAAAAAAATTCATCAATATTTATAAAGAAGGGAACAGAACAAGAAGGGAACAGACGAAGTTTATACATTCAATGACATCAATTCTGAGACCATTTACCTACTATATTTATACTGTTGGATATCAATGCCTGCTCTAATTCATTGCCCTCTGTTTGTTATTGTATATCAAGTCCGGACATGAATGTGACTAATGCCTTGCATAAGAAAAAAATTAAGAAAAAAAAAGGTGTGGGTATATCTGAATTTCATATATTTTTCTTTATCCCATCCGTGTTCCCCCTGTACAAGAATACATGAGCATGTATAGTACACTTACCCTTATGTAGCAAGTTTAAAATATGTCAGTTTAAGTATAGATTTTAAAAACATATTTATAAGCATGTTAAATATTAAATATATGGGTTCAAATAGTGGCAAAACAAATTGTAAAATCAGTTGGTATTTTAAAATTTATAACATTCTTGTTATTTTATCAATTAATATACAGTTGCATATAGACACAGATTTATTTAGGGCTTTAATTACATACACATATGCACATACACATTTATGATTATATGATTGAATAAAAATACATGTTTAATAGTATTCTTCAGAAAGATTGACAACAGATTATTAATTTTTTTCTCTAATATATTTGCCAATTTTTCTGAAGTAATGTCACACAAGATTTCTTTTAGAAAGGAAAAGCCAAATATTTAAAAAAAAAACAGATACAATTTATACTTGTATATTGAAAATTTTACCTGGTGCTAATGTCAAAGTTTTCGGAAACATTAGGAGGCATTCTAAAGAATAACTTTATATAATGTTTTTAGATAATAGTACATCAAATCATTTTCAGTATTATAGAAAACACAAATATAATTTGTGCATAGTATATTGCACATACTTTATGATTACGTATTTCTAATTGATGCTTTTAACCACCCACCATGTGAAAAAGTTACACTCAAACATTAACTAGAAGCTATTTTGATTTGCAGAACTGACTTGCATTGATAGAATAGGTAGAAATTTCATGAAATCTTCATCTTAAAGTTTGAGAGCTACAACTCTTAAGTATGTATATGATACAATCCCAAGAATGCCTAAGCCCAGGAAATGAAAGAGGGAATGATTTAGAACTTTTGAAAACACTGTATACACATCATCTAATCATTCAAGTATTTTGCTTGCTCTAACTATACAACTAGCTTTCTGTTTTAAATATTTCTTTAAGAGAATGCAATCAGAATGTCTGCTAGGTCGATTTATTTGACTCCCTAAGTAACAATTGCTTGAAAGTAATGTTATTATTGTAGTTTTAATTTCACCTTTACACACTCCAAATTGGTGCTAGTAAAATACTTTCTAAAATTTACTCGATAATTTTATAAAATCCTTGGAAATCTTCACATAACTATCAGAAAAATTATCCTTAAATTTACTGACATTAACTGATGTAATAATACTCCATTATATCTCTATATATAATTACCTGATATTCACTCAAGTCATATCAGTTCAACATTCTATATTTGCCTCCAAACTATCTCTGAGCCAATATCATATATCTGGTTAACTATTAATTATTCATGTGTTTTTTCCTCTTTAAGTTCAAGGCATGCATTATCTGGAAAGTGTTTTTGGATACCCTCTGTGACTTAGCGTCCTGTGTGTTACCTATATCACCTAGCATTCATCGTATGAGTCTATGTTTGACTTTATGAGTTATATAGGTAAGCTCTTTGAGGCTGGAGATTATTTACTACTTTTTTCTCTTGGGTTTATCTGTGACTACTTACAACGGTGCTTCAGAATCTCCTGGTACACTTGCAAAACTTGTTTAAAATAATTTAACTGTATTATTTGAACACAAATCAAAAGTTCTTCTTTCAGCTAGCGCTTTCCTTACACTGACAAATGTTACCCTTTGGCCTAAAAGTATGATTTTCCAGTAACACTGGATTTAAAGGGAAGGAATATATAGATAAATAACCATAATCTAAATATATAAAAGTTTGATTTATTTGTATATATACACTGTAGACTGCCTTTTGTTACAACAGAAACCTGTTACAATTTTAATGATGCACTTTTAATTTAACATTAATTTCTAACTACTATATTTATTAATTTCATAAACAGAGCCCTGTATATATATATATGAAATATCAGTTTCAGTATATTTCATTTCAAATATACACCCTAATGGATATTTCATTTCATGTGGGGGCTTATATACCTTTTCAAATATTTTGGGGTGTTTTCCATGTTGGATTAAACAGTTCAAATGAGGTATGTCAGTATTTTATAATTATGAGGGGCTTTTGTTGTTGTTTTTGTTTATTTATTTTTGTTTTTGCAGGGTGTCACTCTTCACCTGGGCTGGAGTGCAGTGGCACATGACCTTGGCTCACTGAAACTCAACCTCCCACATCAGCCTCCCAAATCAGCTTCCCAAATAGCTGGACTACAGGCACATGCCACCATACCCAGGTAACATTTCCATTTTTTGTAGAGACAGGGTCTCTGGTACCCAGACTGGTCTCAAATTTCCAGCCCTACGTGATCCTCCCACCCCAGCCTCCCAGAGTGCTGGGATTACAGGTGTGAGCCACTGCATACCCCCCAACCAGGTCTTTTTAAAGTAGATATATTTCTTTTTAATTTTTCTATTGAAATTACCACTGAAATTATAGAGTCACTATCGTTATCAATTTACTCACCTATCTGTCTTTAGAAGCTATTTTTTAAGTTTTGAGCATTTCATACTTTTCCTTTTTCTTCAAAGAAATAATCTTTATTTTACCTTCCTTACAGAATTTTATTTTCATACTTGAAATATCTTGCATACTTGGAAGTATTCAGTTCAATTTATTAATTATCTTAACAAAATTTCTCTTTACCTCTCAGTCATTAGATAGACAGAAAGACAGATAAATAGATGGATAGTGTATTTAGTTAGGGTGTTCCCTGAAAGCAGAACCAACAGGGTGTGTGTGTGTGTGTGTGTGAAGACAGATATTTATTTAAGGAATTGGCTCAATTAATTATGGTTAGAGACCAGCAAGTCCAGACTCTGTAAGTTTACAGGGTAGACCTACAGACTAGAGACCCAGGGATGAGTAAATGTTTGAATTTTTGAGTTCAAAAACAGATTTGGGACTGAATTACTTCTGTAAATCTGTGTCCAAATATCTTCTTTTCATAAGGACATGTTTCATAAATGACCTAATTTTTAATTAATTACATCTTTAAAGACCATGTCTCCAAACACAGACACAGTCTGAGGTAGTAGGGATTATGATTTTAATATGTACATTTTGTGAGACAAAACTCAGCCTAAAACAGACAGATAGACATAGATACATAGTAATATAAAGAGATAAATAGATATAACTTGAAATTTAATTTTATATATCTAATGTTTTGAATATATATAACCAAATACACATTGAGATATATGGAAAATGCAACTACATGAGATGAAAACAGTTTAAAAAATATTATGTTTCTATATAGAAATGTTGCTTACTGCATATATTTTAGAAAATAGTTTTAATAGATCAGATTTAAGATGAGATTATGTATGATTCAAGAATAATCTATGCTTAAAGCCAACTCTACACTCAAATTAATAAAGGTGATAGTTTGTGGAGAGCCAGATTTCTTGTATCATATAGGTTTTCAAAATACCTATACTATCTTGCTGTTCAAGAAAACATTAATACAAATTTTTTTTCTGGAGAAAGATGCTATTGTGACCCACCCAGATTGTGATCAGCCAGTAATAGCTCCTTGTCACAACCAAATTGTTATTGTTGTTATTACTCTCTTCTTGCACTCAAAGTCCAAGAAACTGTTTGGGAATAGTTATATCAAATTATATAATTAAGAGAGAAAGATAGACCGTTTAATGGAAGAAAATCATGAGCAACAGCAAATGGATGTTCTTACTATCCAGGAGCAATGAGTAAAACCACAAACTCCAAGTTTAATATTATTTAGCTCAATCTTAATTTATGTCCTATTTAATTATGCTAACATTTTAATCATAATTTCATTACATATTTAGCAAGCATCTATAAAATATATAATTCCCGTTTAACAAAATCTGGATAAGATTTTTAAAAAGCCACTCTCTTACTAGTCTTTTCATTTGGTACACTTTGAAAAACGTTATCATCTCTTAGATTTCTCTTCTTTAAGTTTAACTATCCAGCTGTTATCTTAATTAAGTCTGCCACAGGCAAGGATCTGGCTTTCCACACCTGCAGAGAAGATTGTCATGGCATTTTAATGACTTAATAGAGCTTGCAGAAATGGAGGCTAGTGTGAATGTTAGCAATGATTAGTTCAAATTAGTGCCAAAGCTGTCAATTTCCAATTAGGAGATGTGTTTGTTCCTCAACAATGTACCACCACAAATTGGGTGTTTTGACATTGTTAATTCATCTTTTGCCACCTGATAGAAATAACTCAAATGGCTCCCAGTAATCTCTTCTACCACAGACAGTTACTAAAGTTAGACACAGCTGGATATCAAGCTTAAAACCAAAGGAAATACACTATTTTCAGCAATGAAAAGATATGGAATAAAAGAATGATTGTTTTTGGCAATGCTTCCAATTTATGGTTTAACTTCATGTTAAGGATTTAGAGTACCTAGTTGTAAGCACTGAATGTTCTATTTGATAGGGAATTCTGGTGTGGTTTATGGGACTAGATGAAAAGAAAAAAAAATAAGGAAATTAATATACTTTCCAGTGGTAAGAAATCTTTGGCAACTGAAAGACAAGTAAATACAAAATTCATCTTTCAATAAAGTATCAAATGATTTATTAATTTTTACACAGAAAATGTGCAGGAAATTGAATGCAAGATTAGAGAAAATATGAAAAAGATGGATTGATAATAAAAAGAAAACATTTTAATTTATAATGTCTATCCCTAAAGAAGATTATATCTGCTCTATGTCATAGTGTTAAGTACTACTTATAAATACTGAGTGGTATAGGAATGCCTTCTTTACTGCATTTCACTTTATTGTCCTTCAAGAATACTGAAGGGTTGTTTTTTTAATGTTGTTTGTTATTTTGTTTTTCACAAATTAAAGGTTTGCGGCAACTCTGCCGGTTCCATTTTTCCAATGGCATGTGCTCACTTTGCATCTTTATGTCACATTTTGATAATTCTCAATCTATTTTAAACTTTTTCATTATCTTTATGGTGATTTGTGATGAGTGATCTTTAGTGTTACTATGGTAATTGTTGGGTCATCACAAACCACACGCACATAAAACAGGAAATTTAATGTCTATGTGTTTGTGTTCCCAGTTTGTCACACACCATCCTCTCCTTTGTCTCTCTCCCTTCAAGCCTTGCTATTCCTTGAAACACAACATTATTGATATTAAGCCATTTAGTGACCTTACAATAGCCTCTACTTGTTCAAATGGAAGAAAGGGTCACATGTCTCTCACTTTAAATCCAAAGCTTTGTGAAGAAGACCTGTCAAAAGCCAAGACAGAGGCCAGGCACGGTGGCTTACACCTGTAATTCCAGCACTTTGGGAGGCTGAGATGGGCAGATCACTTGAAGCCAGGAGTTTGAGACTGGGCTGGCCAACATAGTGAAACCCTATTGCTACTAAAATTACAAAAATTAGCTGGGCGTGGTGGCATGCACCTGTAATCCCAGCTACTCGGGAGGCTGAAGCATGAAACCACTTGAAACTGGAAGGTGGAGATTGCAGTGTGCCGAGGTTGCATCACTACACTCCAGCCTGGGTGACAAAACGAGATTCTGTCTCAAGGGAAAAAAAAAAAAGCCAAGATAGGCCAAAAACTAGATCTCTGTACTAAATAGTGAGCCCACAGGGAATTTAAGAAAAATATTTTGAAGGAAATTAAGAGTATTATTTCTGTGATCACATACATGATGGGAAAGCAAAAAAGTCTATTGCGGATCCTGAGAAAATTTGAATGGAATGGTTGGAAGATCAAATCCACCACAACATTCCCTGAAGCCAAAACCTAATCCAGAGCAAGGTCCTAACTCTCTTCAATTCTATGGAGGCTTAGAGAGATTAGGAAGGTACAGAAGAAAAGTTTAAACTTAGCAGAGATTGGTTCATGAGGTACATGGAAAGAGCAACCTCCATAAGATAAAAGTTCAAGATGAAGCAGTAAATACTGATGTAGAAGTTCAGGAAGTTAACCAGAAGATTTAGCTGAGATCTTTGATAAAGGCAGCCACACTAAACAACAGATTTTCAACATATAGAGCCTTCTAATGGAAAGAGATGCCATCCAGGACGTTCTTAGCCAGCAAGGAGAAACCAACGCCTGCCTTCAAACCTTCAAAGTACACTCTTGCTACAAGTTAATGCAGCTAGTGATTGAAGCAGAAGCCAGTGCCCATTTACTTGTGATCCTAGGGCCTTTAAGAATTATGATAAATCTATTCTGCCTGTACTTGGTAAATGGAAAAATAAGGCCTGGATCACAGCACCTCTGTTTACAATGTGGTTTACTGAATGTTTTAAACCCACTGCTCAGGAAAAAATAAAAATAAAATCATTCTAAAATATTACTGCTCTCTGACAATGCCCTTGACACCCAAGCACTCCAGTGTTCAAGGATATTAACATTGTTTACATGGCTACTAACACAACATTGATTCCTCATGGATCAAAGAATAATTTTGAACTTCAAGTTATATTACTTAACAAATACACTTTGTAAAGCTATAACTGCCACAGATAGGGATTCCTCTAATAGATCTGGGCAAAGTACATTGAGCAACTTCTGGAAACAGATCATCATTCTAGATGCATTAAGAACAGTTGTGATTTAAGGGAGGAGGCCAAAGGATCAATATTAATGGTAGGTTGGACTAAGTTGATCCCAACTGTCATGGGTAACTTTGAGGGGTTTAAGAATTCAATGAAGGAAGTAACTGCAGATGTGGTGGTGGAAAGAGCAATTAGAAGTGGTGGAAAGAGCAAGATAATTGGAATTAGAAGTGAAGCCTGAAGATGTGACCGAATCGCTGCATTCTCATGATAAAACTTGAATGGATGAGGAGTTGCTTCTTTTGGATGAGGAAAGGTGTCTTCCTGAGATAGAGTGTAGTCTTGCTGAAGATTCAGTGGACATTAGAAATGACAACAGAAGACATAGTTGGTGAAGGAGGAGCAGGGTTTGAAAGGATTGACTCCAAATTTGAAAGAAGTTCTGCTGTGAGTAAAATGCTACCAAACAGGGCATGTTGTAGAAAAATCTTTCATGATAGGAAGAGTCGATTGTCATGGCAAAGTTCATTGCTGTCTTATTTTAAGAAATTATCAAAGCCAATCCCAAACTTCAGCAACCAGGACCCTAACCAGTCAACAGTCATCAACACTGAGGCAAGAACCTGCCCCAGCCAAAAGATTATGAACTCACTGAAGGCTAAGATTAATATTAGCAATTTTTGGTGATAAAGTATTTCTCATCAAAGTAAGTATATTGTTTTTAGACACAATTGTTTTTAAACACACTTAGTTGTTTAGACACAATGCTACTGTATATTTAATAAACTAATAAGCTACAGTATAGTGTTAACATAGCTAGTATATTCACTGAGAAACGAAAAGGTTTGTGGGACTTTGTGAGTGGTAGAAGATATGCGAGTAACTGGTGGTGAATCTGCACGGGTCTGCAGTGACCTCAGTCCTTGCCTCCTCAGAAGAAAGAATTTGACAGAGGGGTATAAGGCAGAAAGAAGAGACTGAGGCAAGTTTCAGAGCAGGAGTGGAAGTATATTAAAAAGCAGTAAAGAAAGGAAAGTACACTTACTTGGAAGAGACAGAAGTGGACCCTGAGAAAGTCAAACTCAGCAGTTAACCTTGATTCTAGAATGTCCTAGGCTGGCCCACTTCTGGTGTCCTGTGCCCCTTTTCCATGAATCTTCCCTTGGGGTGAGCTGTCCACAAATGCAGTGCCCTCCTTACACTTGGGAAGTGATCATGTGCAGTGTGCTTAGGAGGTTGTAGGCATGCCAATCAGAGGCTTTCTTTTCTTTTCCAGTGGAGTGTCCCTGAAAGGTCACACTCCTCCATTTTATCTTTTAATGTGATGCCCAGGAAGTTGCCTTTTCCCAACATTTGCATTCAATTAACACTTTAATGTGACAGCTGTGGACTATCAGGAGATTGTCTCCACCTGGCTCTGTCTCACTACCATATCATTTTTAGAGAGGCAATGTGATAATTGTCAAATCTTCATCCAATGATCACCTTACAATCCTGGTCGGTGGGGGAGAGAGCCCTCTCCTTCACTACTTATGGCCTGTCTAACTATCTGCAGCAAATTGCTTTATTGAAATATTTGTTTTATTATGTTGGGGTGGAACTGAACCTGCAGTATCTCTGAGGGATGCCTGCATTAAAGAATTTCTATGGTATGGAACTGAGAAAACCTATAAAGAGAAGTGAATATATTTAACACTCAAAAGTTACATTTTCTGGATGTAATTCCATACTGATAATACCAATTATTTATTAACTTTTATCTATCTGTCTAGGATTGGCATAGGTTTATTTTCACATATAATGTTCCACTTAATAGCCACAATTTCCATGCAAATTTTTAGTAGTATTATTCTTCATTTTACAGATAATGGAAATCACAATTAAAAAAAAATATGTGAATTGTTTAAGAAAACAAACTTCAGAAGAGTCCATGACCTTTAATAGAAATATCTATGTTCATTTATTTTGAAACTATTCATACTTGCTTAAGATATTGTTTATGTTTAACAATACACATGAATTCATTTTCACAGGCTGTATTCTACACTTAACAACATTATTAGTTATTTATTGCGATATAACAAACTCATCCTGAAACTTAACAGCTTAGGGTTTTATGGGTTGGACTGGGCTTACTGAGAATAGTTCATTTGTGCTACTTAGCCTCACCTAACATAGCTTGATTTGGGCTGGTAATTTTGCTTTCATAAAGGCTCACTCACTTGACTGGCAAGTTAATGTTAATTGTTATTTGAGAGCTGTTTTCTGCAGGTGATATCTCTCCACTTTTATTTTTCTTATAATACATAATTTTCTAAAAATAAAGCTAACTTTAAAAATAAAGATAGTATACTTGGATAGTACACTTAAAAATAAAGCTATCTTTAAAAATTAAGATAGTATTATTTTTCTTATAATATGGAGGTTGAATTCCAAAGAAAGGACACTTTCGGAGGATGATGCCTCAAGTAAGATCCCTTATTGAGTTTCTCCTGTGATGCTCTCTAGTGTCTCATTGACCAAAGCCAGTATATGAACAAGCTTACTGTGAAAGTGTGGCAGGACTGCCTAAAACCATGGAATCTGGGAGGCATGAATCATTGTGGGCATCAAAATAACATCAATCAAAAAACATTTCTACAATTTTGGTGGGAAAGTGTGAGAAAAATATATTTATTTGTGTATTAACATTTAAGAATAGTAAGAAACAAAGTGCTTACTTTAATTATAATGCAAAATAAGCATTTAATAAATACATTTAAAATTCCAGTAATATGAAGTAAACATTGTGCTAGAGCCTGTATGTCAAAAAATAATATTTTTAAAGTGTGTAAGTATATTTTTAAACATATGAGGTTTCTTTTCAGCAACCAGACTACATAGCTTTGTTGATGATCTTACTGAGAAAACAAGAGAAAAATATCAAAATGTATAATTTTTTTGAAAAAAGTTTTTAATGGAATTAATGAAATATTGATAAAGTTAGAAATATTTAAATACCAAAACTAAGTGAAAATAAAAACTCTATATCTGGCTTTATTGTTAAGGATATTTGCAAATAGGGTAAATTTGTGTTTCAATTACCTTGACCATGAGTCACACAGGTGGAGTTGGTAAAACTGGGTATCTGCCAAGAGGAAGAATCCAACTTCAGGCAAACTACGAAGGTAGAGGCCAAAATGTCTTACCCTGCAGTTATCAAATCCGAACTAAAAAAAGTCACCAAAAATACCCACAACAAAACCTCTGGTTAGCAATTTGGTCAATAACTAATAATAAAACCATACACACTTGATAATTCATAACTATGTAGTATAAACGTATTATAAGAATTAGTTTACACCTAAGTTTTAATTCACTCTGTCAAATCAGAAAAAAAGTATTAATGCCTAATTGTTGTGAGTTAGGACTGCGTAACAATTTTGAACTACTCGAGTTCAGTAAAAGAAAAGAAGTATTCATGGAAGTAAAATAACATCAAATTAGAGAAAATAATTCAGAAACAAAACAATAACAAGTAACAAAAGCTTTAATATACTTCTCTGCCTTAAAATTATGTGTATATTTTATATAATTTAGAACTTCCTGACACTGCTGTAAAACATAATCCATATATCAGAAATATAAGTTTTCCACACATAATTTTTAACTTGCTTGAAGAAAAATGTTTCAAGCAAACATGCCTTCTATAAAACCACTTCTGTGGTTTTGATACAATCTTCAAAAAACATGTGCTGAAGACTTAATTCCTAATACAATAATACTGGGAGGTAAATCCTAATGAAGGGTGAATAAACTATGAGGTCAGAGTGGTTGCATTAATGTCATTATTCCAGGAGTAAGTTAGTTATAAAATGGGAAGTTCCACAATCTCTCTCTCTCTCTCTTTCCTCTTCCCCTCTCTTTCCCTCTCTTTGCCTTTTCATGATCTGATACCTCCAATGTGTTATGAGGCAGCAAGAAATTATTCACCAGATGCCAAGCCCTCGATTCTCTAATGCCCAGTCTCCAGGACTGTGAGAAATAGATAACTGTTCATTATAAATTACTCAGTCTCAGGTTTTCTATTATAGCAGCATACAATGGACTAAAACAGATACGATCTTGATTTACAACTCTTTGCAATTGTGTTTGTTTATTTCAGAAATTGTGTTCCGGTTACCCTAGTATATTAGTCCAGTATCACAATGCTGTAAAAAAACTGAACTGCCTGAGACTGGGTAATTTACAAAGATGTTAAATTGAGTCACAGTTCTGCAGGACTGGGGAGGTCTCAGGAAACTTACAGTCATGGCAGAAAGGGAAGCAAATGTGTTTTTTTTCACACAACAGCAGGAAGGAGAAATGCCAAAGTGGGAAAATCACCTTAGAAAACCATCAGATCTCCTGAGAATGAACTCATTATCATAAGAACAGAAGCATGGGAATAACTGCCCCAAAGAGTCATTGATAAATGATAAATCTCCCACTGGGTCTCTCCCCGGACACATGGGGATTATGGGAATCTCAACTGAAGGTGAGATTTCAGTTGGGACACAGTGAAACCGTGTCATTCTGCCCCTGGTCCCTCCCAAAACTCATGCTCTCACATTTCAAAACACAATCATGCCTTCCCAACAGTCTCCCAAAGTCTTAACTCATTTCAGCATTAACTCAAAAGTTCATAGTCCAAAATCTACTTTGAGACAAGGCAAATGCCTTTTGCCAATGAACCTGTAAAATTAAAAGCAAGTTAGATATTTCCTAGATACAATAGGGGTACAGGCATTGGGTAAATATAGTCATTTCAAATAGGAGTAATTGGCCAAAATAAAGGAACTACAATCTATATGCAAGTCTGATATCCAGCAGGGGCAGTCAACTCTTAAAACTCTAAGATGACTTCCTTTGAGGCTATGTTTCACATCCAGGTCACTGATGCAAGAGGTGGGCTCTCATGGCCTTGGGCAGCTCCATCCCTCTGGCTTTGCAGGGTACAACCCCCTTCTTGGCTGCTTTCACAAGCTGGCATTGAGTGTGTGCAGATATTCCAGGTGTGTACAGGCAAGCCTTTGGTGGTTTTACCATTCTGGGGTCTGGAGGGTGGTGGTCCTCTTCTCACAGCTCCACTAGGAAGTGCCCCAGTACAGACTCTGTACAGGGAGACCCTACATTTTCCTTCCACACTGCCCTACCTGAGGTTTTTCAGGAGGTTTCTGCCCCTGCAGCTAACTTCTGCCTGGACATTTAGGCATTTCCCTACATTCTCTGAAATCTAGGTAGAGGTTTCCAAACCTCAATTCTTGTTTTTTGCGCACCACAGGTCCAACACTACATGTAAGCCATCAGGGCTTGGGGCTTGAACCCTTTGAAGCAATGGCCTCAGCTGTACATTGGCCCAATTTAGCCACAGCTGGAGCTGAAGCAGCTAGGGTGCAGGATACAATATCCTTAGGCTTCACAAAGCAGAGGGTGTCTGGACCTGGCCCACAGAACCATTTTTTCCTTCTAGGCTTCTGAGCCTTTGATGGTAGAGGCTGCCATGAAGTTCTCTGACATACCCTGGAGACATATTTCCCATTGTCTTGGTGATTAACATTCAGTTCCTCATTACTCATGCCAATTTCTGCAGAGGACCTGAATTTCTCCCTAGAAAAAATGGGGTTTTCTTTCCTATCACATTGTGAGGCTGCAAATTTTCCAAACTTATATGCTCTGTTTCCTCTTGAACACTTTGCTGCTTAGGTATTTCTTCCACTAGACACCTTAAATCATCTCTCTTTAGTTCAAAGTTCCACAGATCTCTAGGGCAGGGACAAAATGCCACCAGTCTCTTTGCATAGGAAGAGTGACCTTGACTCCACTTTCAAACAAGTTTTTCATCTCCATCTTAGACTACTTCATCCTGGAATTCTTTGTCTTTATCACTATCAGCATTTGGGTCAAAGTCATTCAACAAGTCTCTAGGAAGTTTCAAACTTTCCCACATCTTTCTGTCTTTTGAGTCCTCCAAGTTGGTAGGAAGTTCCAAACTTTTTGACATTTTTCCATCTTCTTCTGAGCCCTCGTAACTATTCCAACCTCTGCCTGTTACCCAGTCCCAAAGTCACTTCCACATTTTTTAATATCTTTACAGCGGTGCCCCACTACCTCAGTACCAATTTGCTGTATTAGTCTGTGATCACACTACTATGAAGGACTACCTGAGACTGGGTAATTTATAGAGAAAAGAGGTTCAGTTGATTCACAGCTCCTCAGAGCTGCGAGGGCCTCAGGAAACTTTCAATCACGGCAGAAGGGGAAGCAAATATATCATTGTTCACAAGGTGGCGGGAAGAAATGCTGAGCAAAGAGGGAAAAGTCCCTTATAAAACCATCAGATCCAGTGAGAACGTACTATTAAGTACAACAGCATGGAAGTAACCACTTCATGATTCAATTACCTCCCACTGGGTCACTCCCATGACATGTGAAGATTATGGAAACTATAATTCTAGTTGAGATTTTGGTGGGTACATGTCCAACCATGTCACCTAGATTAGGTAGATTACCTTTTAGCTAACTCTTGACTTTGCCTACACCTCTTACCAGAAGCTTTTTAAATTCAAGTCTTGGTCAAAAATGTTTCATGCAATTAATAATGATTATAGTTATATAATAATCTAAGTAAGTAAATATTTAGTCTGTTAAAGGGAAATGCACTTTCCCAGCTTCTGATTTCCGTGAAATGTTTCCTAATCCTTAGATGAGCTTCATATTCTCTTTGGAATATGTAGACATGACTTACACATTTGGAAATATGAAAATTGGATTATCTGCAATTAGCATGAGTTCTGTCTCACTCCTCATTCTTCAAGACTGACTATGTGAGGAGGTTGAATAAATAAGGTTTTATCAAGGAATGGGACACATCTGACAATGCTGAGTCCACTTGGCAAACCCTTTTGGTTTCCATACTAAGCTATACTCTCCAAAACTGATATGTGGGCTTCCCGTGTACCATGTATTAGCTTTCTCAAGTACTTAGAATGTAGGTGCAGAGGAGGGATTCCGTTAATTGAAGGACAACTCAGAGTCTCCAATAACATTGTAAATAGCATTAACATAAAACTAAAGAGGTAAAATAAATTAATTATGCTAGACTGTTATAGAATAAGAGATTATTCATCACATTGTCAATATGCAAACTGAAAGCATTTAATAAACAGTTTCTATACTTGTGCTATTCATTTAGTAGGCACATTGAGATTATCATTTAAGTGACTCATGACAATACTTTTTATTACCAGCTGAAGAAAATTTTAGTTTAAATATTTTCTATGATAAATTCATTTAATAAAACTGAGTCAGAGTGTTGACTTTTTAAACTTAACTCCTCTACTGACAACAGCTAAGTTTTGAGGTAAAGAATAAACTTTTCCTTTCCCCTCTGAAGGCTCACTGAAAATCAGTGGACAAGAAGTATACAAGAAAAGACATATAAATTTATTAATGTACACAAGCAAAAATCACAGATATATAACCCCAGACTTAATGGGGTGCAGAAGCTTATATAACCTTTCACATAGGGGAGGGAGGAGATGGAAAATGTAGAAAATCCTTTTGAGGGGTAGGAAATAATTATTAGGGAAAATGAATAGACAGGAGAGACAGAAACTAACTTGTAAATAAATGGAATGACTATAAGAGGCAGACATTATCTTGCAAAAATAAAGTTCATCCAGGTGTGGTTGCATTCTTCACTCTTCTTTAGTGAAATAATGATATTTTTAGAGGAAAATTATGTTTCCTTTGGTGAAAGATTTCTTGGTTAAATAAAGATATTTCAGAAAAAGTGTCCCTCCCTGAGCTTGTGGGGCAAGTAAGGGAAACAAGTCAAAGTGAGAGGGATCCTGAGATTTATTTCTGAGGTCTTTTGATGTTCAAAAGTGCTCGACAAGCCCAAGTGCCATATTTTGAGTAATCATGTTATACACTCCAACAAAAGTTATTTTGTGGAAATGTGATTACTCAATATCATATTAGAAGATAATCTCTCAGAGATAAGTGATAATAGCTATAAGATTTCTCACTCTCTATGGAGTTTTTATTTTTTGTTGTTGTTGCTTCTGTTGATTTAGTTCTACATAAAGAATACATTACTACTAAGTCAGAAAGCACTGATCAGAGAAAAATAAAACAAGATAAGAAACTTACTCTGTCAGCTACACGCCACATTGACAACCTGAATCAACATGTCCTTTGAAAATAGGCATAGTCTATTGGAAGCAGGGCATTGCTGTTAGAATCTTTTTGAAGCTCTTGCTGTGCATTTAGTTTTCTCAATTATCTGGGTCAATTAATTTGTAGACCCAAGACAAGAAGATGAGGCACAAGATATAATTGTAAAGAGCTTACTTGAGCCAAAGTAAGGACAGCTGCCTGGGAGACACTTGAATGTTGCCTTGGAAAGTGTTTGTTAATCCTACGTTAAAGTAGGTTTTCAAAGGCAAAAGGGAAAAAGCAGTGAATTGATACGAAGTTATTTGACATGAATTTGTATTAATTTAGAGAAATAACATTGACTACTGATTGGCTATTGTTAAACTATATGATTATTTATGTATTTTTATGGAAATAACATTGCTTAGTGATTGGATATGCATTGTTGTATCTCAAGGGGATGAGTTCTGGTATACAGCACATGGCATTTTATGGCTACTTGGTGTCCATTAGTCTAGTGCCCAGATGGTGTGTGGTTTCAAAAGGTTTTAGCTCAAGAGAAGAAGTGAGGTATGACTGCTGTCACATGCTGTCATATTTTAATATCTCTGTGCCTGATAGGGGCTTGTATTCCTCAGATAAAAATTATTTTTCTTTCTCAATTTCAACATCATCTTATTTTGTTTCCTTATCTGTGAAATGAGTATAATAATTTTTAATAAGAATGACAATGATTAAAGGTGCAGGACTAAAGCTGAGTAGGGAACTTCATATTTAAGCATTATAGGCTGGGCACAGTGGCTCATGTCTATAATCTCAGCACTTTGGGAGGCTGAGGCATGTGAATCACTTGAAGCCAGGTGTTTGAGATAAGCCTCACCTATATGGTGAGACCCCATCTCTACTAGATATAGAAAAAAATCAGCTGGGCATGGTGATACATGCCTGTAATTCCAGGTAGTCAGGCATGATGGGTAAGGGGTCTGGGGTCTCACTGTTCAGATGTGATGATCTGGTAAGTTTAAGTTCCTTGATACTACCTGGGAGGTCTGATGGTTGTTTTCTTGAGAAAGGAACTCAGATAAGACAAAAGTAACTTTCTCAGCTTTTAAAATTTAGAGGGTCAATTTGTATATTTATTTAAAAGATACCATAAACATGAGTTCTATGAAACAATTTGGCAAGTTTCAAAATACAAAAGTTAAAAAAAATTTAAAAAGAGATTTAATGAGATATTTTTAATCCACAAAGTATTTTTCTTTTTTCTTTTTCTTTCTTTTCTTTTTATTATAGAACATAGATATCTCAAAATACAACATACAAGAAATGCACTCATTTTAACTTGGATATGATAAAACTTTCTGATGTGAAGTAGAAATATACATAAATATTCATAGAAGAACAGTTAAGATACCTAAACTCTCTTTTTATTAATGGTTAAAAAGATTCTGTGATGGCTAGACAATTAATTAAAAAACTCTAACCTCCGGAAATTCCAAGTTTTTTTTACTTTTTGTTTTGGTAGAGATACAAATGATTTTTTTCTGGTGAAAATAATAAGTCCCCCAAATTAATTGCCCTCAGGTATATTAATCACTTTTCCACCTAACCAAGCAATCTTAACTTTTTTTTTTTAAATTACTGATTAACATGTAACTCCATAAATGCCAGAGTACACATACTTTGATGTTAAAAATAGAGGGTAATAAGAAACTTCCATCTATTGCATTCAAAAAGCCAAAAGACAGAGTAAGATAAATAGAAATTCCAAAAACAAACCTTCACTGTATAAAATTATATTAAGCCTTATTTGAAACAAATTGATTTATTTTGTGAAAAGAACAAAGGGGAGAATTGACTAAATCAAAAAGATTAAATGGTAATTCACTTGGTTCTTAAAAGGGAATTCTACACACCACATTTCTCTTGTGGTCTTATTAACATTACTTCAGGCCAAATATAATATCCATGTATCATCAAAGAATTTACAAGCATATTCAGTTCTCTCTGATTTATCAACCACATGTCTCATTGAATAATTATTTTTTCATTACACATATAAATTAGTTGCAAATTAAAGTTTATTTTGTTAGTCTTTTATTCCATCTAGCTTCTTGATAATTATTTGTTTGATTAGATATGGCACATTTTACCTGAAAAACTATGTACAACTCAATTTTTTATATAGCTATGCTGATATTATTCTCTGCACTTTCTGATTAGAATTATTTTAATAATTCAATTTATCAAAGTTATGCTTCTATGTAATTTAAAGAGACAAATATTTTATAAAGTTTATGAAAAAATAAAGCAGGCAATAGGCCTCCTCAAGTTTCCATTTCATATTTTATCTTCCTCAGTTAACTGTTTTCAAACCTAGTAGCTGAGTTCTTGTGATTTACTCCCATGTCTCCAAAGGATGTGCTTCAAATGGTCCTTCAGGCATTAGCTATTGACTTTTCACCATAGAAGTTGAAGTCTTAACCTTCTTTCTTACCCTCAGCCCCAGTACATAGACATAAATTGTCCACCTATGATCCTCCACAAATGAACATAAAATTATATTGGTGAGGCTGATATTCACTATGGAATTAAAAGATAGTAACTTCTGTTCACAAAACATCCACACAGTAGACAGGCTTGCTTTGTCATATCTGCATGATTTTGATTTCCCTTGCATTTAATGCACATTTTATGGCTGCTTTTGCTTAACTTTCTATTAACACTCTAGTCACAAATTCTTTACGTAAGTTAATTGACAACTTTCTTCTTAAAAAAAGTCTTTTCTAAAGTTCTTTGACCTGCTCCAATTCTCTTTATACTTGGTGTCCATGTGCATCTCTGGACATTATCCCCTTTCTCTCTTACTGGGGTGTTGGTCTACCTCACTTTTCTGCTAGATTTTTCATTTTATTCAGCCTACATCATTATATAAGCCAGAGTTCTTAAGAGAAATAGAAACAACGAGGTGTGTTTGTGGTCTTTATGTGTGTGTGTGTGTGTGTGTGTGTGTGTGTGTGTGTGTATGTTTAGAGATCTATCAATCTATCTTGTGTCATGATTTATTATAAGGAATTAGGTCATACAGCTATAAAGGCTGAAAAGTCCTGGAATCTGCCATCTGCAAACTAGAAACTCATGAAAGCCATGGTTTAATTTAGTCCCCATCTAAGGACTGAGAACTAGCATCATAGGATCCTTACAGTGTCTTTTCACCAGCGAGAAACCTCTGTGATCCGTGGCACCTCTGCTTGGGTTTTGCTAGTGCCCAATGGGCTTGTTCTACCCACCTGGCCTTGCAGGCTGCTCTCGGCTCACAGTACCAACTTACATCCCACATCTGCCAAGGCTGAGCCAGGAACGGCGTGATGAGGGGTGTGTGAGCAAGTGAGCATGGGGTTCAGCTAATGTGCACAGCCAGGTGCACCAGCTGCAGCAGGGTGGGCAGCTCCAGGTGTCAGTACAGGCACTGGCTCCATGTGAGGCTGCAGCTGGATCAGACATACTGCAAGTGGCATCTGGCTGCCAGCACCAGTGTCTGGACAAGGGGAATGTGATGGCACCTGAAAACTCTGAGATGCCAGGGTCTGCAGAGCCCCAGAGAGGGTGTTACAGGGTGTCATAGCCCTGGCTTAGGAAGACCTGAGGTCTGGGCTCCCAGAGGGCTATAGTTCTTCTCTCCTCATTTGCCACAACATGGCAAGTGGGGTGTTGGAAAACACTGCAAAGGAGAAAGGACTTACAGAGTGCCTACATAAATTGGTTATGAGTAACATAAACAAGGAACAACAAACTGCAGAAGGTATCAGGAAACCTCTGAGGAGGAAGTCCTCTTCATGCCCCATGTCCTGCCACTGAACTTGGGGTACCCATGGGTGATGTAAGGCTGGCTCCCTACATTTTGGTGCCCAATGTGGGGCTCATGGATCCCTACATTCTGGTGCACCAACGTGTGAGGCTCATGGATTCCCTACAATTGGGGATGGCTTTTAGTTCTGTTTGTGTTACAGCTCTTTTATTTCCACCATTTGGTGGGGCCCAAGTTCTTAGCCTGTGACAAGGAAGAATGAGTTGAACAGACAACTGGAGCAAGACAAAGAGAAGCTTCACCGAGCAACAGAACAGCTCTCAGGAGACTCAAGGTGGGGAGCTCCTTTCCATGGGCAGGTCATCCCAGCAAGAGTATGAGTCTGGCTGAGTATGGGATTTTTATGTTTTCAAAATGGAGGAAGTGTGTGGTGATTGGTTCATGTTTGGTCACCAGCAGGCCTGGAAAAACCACCATCCGATTTGCTGAATAATTATCAATGAAATTCTCACTCTGGGCCACAGCCTTTGCCCAGAACTGGGCCTGACCTCTAGGCTTCAGGTCCTCCCTGGCCTGAAGTTGAGGTTTCACCAGGGACCAACCTCTTCCCACCTAGGAACCTGTCTGCCTTTAACATGCCATCCCTGGTGCCCAGTCTATCCACACAGAAAGAAGCCCACAGACCTGTGCTGACCCACCCTCAACCCCCTTGGACCCACTCCTGTGCTCTTTTGTGCTCAAAGTCAAGAGGGGGTCAGTGTGACAGGGGGCTGGTATGTCAACACTGCCCTGAGCACACGCACACCTGGCCAGGTTTTGACAGCACTTGGGCTTGGCCACAACTTTGCTCTGCCCTGGAGCAGGCACTGGGAGTGGGGAGAGGCCTGGGAAAGGGAGCACGTCCTTTCAAGACTGCAGGGGCAGGGAACTTCTGGGCCCCTGAGAGAGTACAGGGATACCTGGGTCTGGAGCTGCAGCTGGGTGACTGTAGCTACACCTGGGAGCATGGGGCCCACCCTGCCAATTCAGTAGCTGGAGGGGTTCCCATTTATTACCAACATGACTGCATCTCCCTTGCTGCAGCTGGTGCCCCCAAAGCGGGTGCTCCAGATTGGCTGGTGCCACCATTACTAGGAGCACTGATGATACAAATTTCAGTCAAAGGTTTAGAAAAGATGAGATGAGATATCCCAGCTCAATGAGGAAGCAGGGGGTTAAGGGGTGAATTCCTCCTTCCTTCACATTTTGTTCTATTCTGGCCCTCAACAGATTGGCTGATGCCCAACTACTTGGGGGGGGGGCACCCTATTTAATAAGGCCGCCAACTCAAATTTCAATATCCTCCAGAACCTATTGTCACAGACACCCAGAAACAGTACATAATCTGGGTACTATCTGGCTTACTTAAATTAACACACAAAGTGTATTGCAGCACTATTCATAAGAGCCAAGATGTGAAAGCAATCTAAGTATTGAACGATGGAAGAGTGGATAAAGTAAATGTGATATATATATACATTAGAATACTATTCAGCCATAAAGGCAATGAATTCCTATTATGTTCAACAACATGAATGGAACTGGAGGCAATTGTATTAAGTGGAATAAACCAGGCATAGAAAGACAAATGTTGCATGTTCTCATTCATATGTGAGAGATACAAAAGTTGGTGTCATTGAGGTGGAGAGTAGAATTATGGTTACTAGAGGCTGAGGAGGGTAGGGGTGCAAAGTGGCTGGTTAATGGATATAAACATACAGTTACAAAGAAGAAATAAGTTCTAGTATTTGATAGCACAGTAAAGTGAATACAGTTAATAATAACTTTATTGTACATTTCAAAGTAACTTGATAAGGAGATTTGAAATGTTCACAACACAAATGAATGATAAATGTTTAAGGTAATGAATATCCAAATTATCTTGATTTACTCATTATGTATTGTATCCATGTATCAAAATATCACATGCGCTTCATATATTTTTTATCATTATGTATTAATTTAAAAAATTAATACATAATTACTATTTTATGTAAAGAAATTACATAAAAATGTCGCCACTGCACTCCAGCCAGGGCGACTCAGCGAGATTATGTCTCAAAAAAAAAAAAGTGGCCAAATTCTCCTCATTAATAAGTCCTGTTCTTTATCATTTCCAGAGAACAAATTGACATTCTTCTCTGTTTGAGGGACTGTTAGTCATGTGGCTGAATGCAGTCAAGGAAGAAGCTCAGGAAGCTACTCATTCTTGAATAGATTTTAAGTGACTATTCTAATTTTCTGACCCCTGGGTTACCACTACTTTCAGAGGTATCCAATGCTGTTAATTCATGAATCTTTTAAGTATTCTGTATTAAAAATAAATACATTTGACTATTAGTCTTCTCCACTGCCAATTTAGAATTCCTATTTTATAGTTTCTTAATTTACCACTCACTTATTTACATTGTTCAACATTTCACTGCTTTTTTTAAAAAAAAATTCATTGAAGATAAGAGATTTGTCTTAAAGATCAACCTTTATTTTACTCTCAAAAGCAACTATAGTTTTGTGATACATTAAGATTATACAGTTTGTGAGGGAGGTCCTTTTTAAAAAAGATAATATTAAAATATGAATAAATTGGAAACGCCTCAGAGAGTAAGTGTGGTTTTATTTTACCCACAGGACTATTGTTAGATTTATGGAAAGGAACTACAAGACAGTTGCTAAAAGTATGAAAAAGAGAGTTACTAAACATATGAAAACCTTTTTTACCTTAGGTATTGGCATATGCCACACATCTGTACTATTCTCAAGTGTGATCACTTAGAAATGAATACCATTTGAACTCATTCGTGTTTAGAGAGGGTGTCAAAATGAGAACCAGGAAGATCTACCTACACTAAAAACGGCCCTAAACTAAATTGGTTGAAGATACCAGATCCCAAACATTCTTGGTAAATTTTGAAGTCTTCATTAGTATATCCATATTAAAAGGAGATAACAGAAGCCAAAATAAGAGAATTATGCACTGACAGGATTACCGGATTAAAATAAGCATCAGTTTCATTAAACAGAGCTAACTTGAAGATAAATCTTTTGAAAATAAATGTTGACTCTAGCTCTTCAGAGCATCTAAAGTGACCTTGATGGACAGTGAAAGAATCACAATATAGAATTCCCTGAATAAAAATTTATTGACTTCAAATGAAAATAAGTGACTAAAATATGAATAAAATAGGAAATTTGATACAGAATCTTGGAAGCAGTCCATGCAATTTATATGCCCTGAGTTTAAGATTAACTGGCTTAATGGTAAGTGTATTTCTGATTCTTATGTCAATGGTTTTGGGAGGAAGATGAACTAGATACTCATTTTCAGCTTGCCATCATTATTTAGAAGTCTGATTTAAATCACTTTGTAAATGTGCTCACTTGAAAATGTTGTGTTTTGAAACAGTTCATTTTTTGGATTATTTTTGTGGTTATTGGGTATTAACATATAACTAGAATATAGTCTTTAATGGCCTTAGGCCTTTACACAACACCTAAAATAAATTTAGCCTCATTTACTCTATCACATATGCAAACTACTTTCAGCATGGTAAACTTATTGCCTGACATAATACGAGTGTCAAGCCCATAAAATTACTCGAATATACAAAATATATGAGTGTATAAATGCCAAAGAGACAAACATATGAAAATGAGGAAAAGAAGAAAATTGGAGAGAAAGTATATTAAAGGTATGCCATAGGTCTCAAATATGTGGCATTTAACAATCAAACAATTCACATCTAGACATAAGCAATTCCATGAAAAATAGCAGAAAGTGCAAAGACCCTAAGGCAGGAGCTGTTTGACTATTCCAGAGATAATGGGGAGGTCAGTGTAGATGAAGTGCAGTAGTAAAGCAGTCACCAATTAGAGGAGGCAAGATTAGAGTTGTAAGAACAGGGGCAGAAGGGCATATATGTGGCATCATCTATGTAGCATATATGTAGTTTATGGAGTTTGCCTTTGAGACAGATGGTTAACTATGTAAGAATTTGCTCATAGATTAAATGCTTAATTTGAGATATTTGTCATGAATAATTTTAAGATTTTTGGAGAAATATGTCCATAGTCATGGAAAGAAAGCCAGACAGAATACGTGCATAATAGATGAGAAAATGAATGAAAAAAAACTAGAAAACTTAGTTAAATTAAGTGACATATTTTGAATGATTATTAAAATGTCTAGCACAAAAAGGAGTACAACTATCATATTTTATCATATTTGTGGAATGAATAAAAATGAATACAAACAAATATGAATAAAATTAATGAGCACCATAAAAAAGTAACAAATTTAAATGAGCACAAAACATGTTACTTTCAAATAAGTGACAAAATATTATATATCCCCATATAAAGTTATGTGGAGTCATCTTGAAATCTTTTATCTTATCTTTACTTGGAATTTAGAAACTCTAATTCCTACGTGTACTGCTTCTTTAAAAAGAGCTTACTGATTTCTATATGTTAATAGGACCTCTCTCTTTATTTCTCTTTCTATATGCACATATAATATTCATACAAATATTTTATTTGTATATGCACAAACCAATAAATTATATTGTTCCATTTTAAATTGCCAAAAAAGCCATGGTGAATTTTAATGAAAGTAGATGTTTACTATTTATCTTCTTTTATTTTAAATTGACAATATGGTGTACAATGTGATGATTTCATACATATATGCATAGTGAAATGATCTAATCAGCCTAACTAACATGTACATCACTTCACATAGTTATCATTTATTTGTAGTCAGGATCTAAAAACAAATAAATAAACTATAATTATATAAACTATCATTTACAGTTTATAAATGATAACTATAGTTAAATTATTAACTATAGTCACTCTGCTGTGCAATACATAAACAGAACTTATTTTTACACAGGACAATAATGCAAGTTTATTAAACAATATTTGCTGAAACACCCCCTCCCAAACCAAAACCAAACATTTAACTACATGGATATTGGGAGTACCAACAAACTCGTGTCATTTGAAAGAAGACCATAGAGTCATTTGTACAAACTGAAAGACAATATGGGAACTTGACCATGACATTGCCTTTAATGTTTAACACGATGCAAATTCAAAAAAGATTCTGGAAAGGCTGTATTAACTTCAGTGGAGTTGAAAGGATTTGGACATATTGTCTGATATTGTCATATGAGATACAAAGTCAGAGAGGGAAAAGAATAGACCAATGAAATTTAGAACATTATTTACTTTTTGAATTTTAGGGAAAAAATGCTGAAAACACAAATCAGAAAAAGAGCATTGAGAAGGCTATGTATATTACTATTTCACCACTACGAAATGGAATAGGACTATCTGTGCGTAACAGTAAATATGTCAAGAAAGTGAATCAATCTACAAAAAGCAAACATGTTAACTTTATATAATTTGTCAAAAAAGCAGCAAACTAAACACAATAGAATTGTACACTTTGAAAAAATATATTCACACAGAAAAGAAGAAGAAAAAAAGCGTTATGCCTTCAAGGAAACCGAAGCAATTCCTGGTAAAATTAGGGATGAAACAAAGCTTCATTTTGCATTCTGGATTTAGAAACTGACAGAAGCACTTTTAATTTGACTCAGTCTTGTAACATGCCGCAGCAGAAAAACACTGAGTTTTCACGTAAAAATTTGTACTGAGTTTTTTTTTTGTATATTATAAGTTTGGTTGGGAGAGAAACAATAAAGTAAAATATAGATTTAGCTAGATCTGAAATGATAAAAACAGGTAAAATCTGTGCAACATTATTCATGTTTTTTGACTTCCTACAATTATCTTAAATATGTTAAGAAATGTTGACATCTACACAGGATATACAGTAACATTTCATATTTGTAAAGATGGTCTGTGTCAAAAAATTATGTAATATGATCCAGACAACTGTACATTTGATAATACAATGCAACAAATTCAATATCACTCATGATAAAGGAAATGACATGGTGGCATATAATTTTCTTGAATATTTTATTTCAACCTAAATATTTTTAAAATAGGATTTTTGTTTAGTTCTCTAAAACATATCACTTAGCTTTTTGAAAAATCAGCATAGAGAACAGATTTAAGACACAGTACCTAATTAGATGAATTAATTTTAATTCCACATAAATCCTTTAATTTTTTAAAATGTAAACTCTACCATAAAGAAAAAACATATTTGTTTAATCATATTTTGCCTTAAAATTTGATCTATTATTATTTGGTTTTCTTACAATGAAACTAGAAATATAAATAACAAAATATGAGCCTGGGTGTGGTGGCTCCTGCCTATAATCCCAGCACTTTGGGAGGCCGAGGCAGGTCGATCACCTGTTACGAGTTTGATACCAACCTGGCCAACATGGTGAAACCCTGACTCTACTAAAAATACAAAAATTATCCAGGCATCGTGGTGGGCGTCTGTAATCCCAGCTATTAGACAGCCTAAGGCAGGAGAATTGCTTGAACCTACAGGGTGGAGAGTGCAGTGAGCTGAGATCTCGCTACTGCACTCCAGCCTGGGTGATAAAAGCGACACTCGGTCTCAAACAACAACAACAATAAAATATGAATGATGGGGAAAATGTGATTAGTAGAGTGAATGAAAGAACTGAGGAAAAAGTAAAGGGACACCTTATCTGTAGCTTGAATAACCAATTTTTTGGGGAAAAGTGCTCTTTCGTAAGATTGATCATAAGGCCTTGCCTTGCGAATCTATACTGAATATCAAATATAAGGAAATAGTAGCATTCAGGCAAAGAAAATAAATTTTTCCTCAAAGTCTTTTATAGCAGTGTTAGGTGTCAGAAAAGCAGAAAAAAATTCTCTAAATTAAATAACTACTAGAACTGAGTAATTTTAAACTTTACATAACACAAAGTCAATGTACAAAATTTGATTGAATTTTTATATCCTGAAAACAAATCAAATATGTAAATATCAGATAAGGGGATTTACAATGACAGTAGTTTTGAGATTCAGTAAATATTGCCCCAGAATAGTATACATGAGACAAAAGGTCACTAGAGCCAATAGCCAAGATCTTACATCAAATTGTATTAAACTACATTTGCAACATACACCTATTATAGGCATTTATTTGTAACTAGAGCACCAAAATGTGTATATGCTCAGGCTAAGTATAACATTGTTTTTTAAAGAACAGAGCTAGCTTTTCCCAGTCATAAATTCACTTCCTTCTCTGAACATCAAAATGTTAAAATAAGCAAGAATTATTAACTTGGTCTTAAAGGTCTCTGTTAGCATATTTCTGAAATCAAAATCCTAGAAAACCCAGCCATCACAATCTAGTAAGCTTCATGAGGTTTGGTATTATGGACATTCACACAATATTGTGTCCTATTTTTCTTGCCCAATCATCCTAAGTTTGCTGGCCAGTGTTCCAGAATATCTTCTGTGCAAATCTCAGATGCTGGTACAATTCTGTTTTCAGGTTGTACCTATGGATGACCGTAAGTTCCAAATACCATGAATAATACCATCTTGGAGATGAGTTTAATATCCAGACTCAGATGTCTCCTGGAGTATATGTCATTTAGGATGCTTTAGGTTATATAACAAGAAATCAAAAATGACAAGAAGTGTTTTAAAATCAGATAAAATTATTTCAATTAACAGGAAGAGTGAAAAATGAAGCAATTTTATGACTAATTAACTAAGAGGTTTATAGACCATCAAGAAATCATCAACATCCTCAAGGAACAGTGATATGATACGGCTGTGTCCCCACTCAAATCTCATCTTAAATTGTAATCCCCATAATTTCCATGTGTCCAGGGATAGACCTGGTGGGGAGGTGATTGGACCATGGGGAATTTTCCCTCATCCTGTTCCTGTGATAGTGAGTGGGTTCTCATGAAATCTGATGGTTTCATAAGGGTCTCTTCACCCTTCACTCTTCATTCTTTGCCTTCCACCATGATCAAAGTTTTCTGAGGCCTCCCCAGTCATGCAGAACTGTGAGCCAATTAAATCTCTTTCCTTTATAAATTACCCATCTCCAGTAGTATGTTTATAGCAGTGTGAGAATGGACTGCTACAGATATATTGTATTAATCGTTCCCCTCTGCTCTTTCACATGCTGGCTCTTGTTTAAGTTTTGCCTCTCATGTTTACAAAATGAACAAAGCAATTTTAAGAATTCATTCTTCATACAGGAAAATCTAAAGCTATTGGAAAAGAGAACATATTCTTTCCACATCCCTTTTTTTTAGAGAAAAGACAACTTTTTTAAGTTTCTCACACCCCAGCAGATTATTTCAACTATTAACAATACCTGTCAAAAATCTACAGAGATATGCAAAATGCCTGTGGGTTATCAATAAAGTGAGAGCATAAGAGGTATATGCATAAAATGCTTTAAAATTAGGATAATAGTAATTTTTCATCCATTGAGATATTTTTAAAGATGAAAAGATTGAATGTACTCAAAACAATATATTAGACCTCTTGTTATATTGACAAGAGCAAAGAAATTCATTCTTTGCAGTTGACACGTCTAACTCCTGTTGTGAATTCTTGTTTTATAATAGTATTTTAAAAGGATATCGATTTTAAGTTATCCATTGTTGATTTAATTCAAACCGCTAGGCATCTCGTTTTTGTGTTCATTTTTCTCTTCATTTGTGTGACATCTTACGCTGATATAGATAATATATTGGCACACCCAAAATTATTAAAAAAAGTTGGTGAATTGCTTATAATAAATATTCCCTCTTTCAAAATTAGACTGCATGTTAAAGGTTTTTAAATGAACTTATGTAATGCTGAATTGCTCATTCAATTGTAATATTCAATTTTATGAATCATTTCTGTTTGGCTAACATCTAGAAAACTGCTCCAGCCTAGCAGCCCTCTGTGAAATTTAAATGGTCAGTCCTGTCTACCAGTTCACAAGCTTCTTCTCTTAATATTTAGGTGGTTCTAAAACTGAAGATTTTTAACCATATTATTTAAAAAGAATCAAGAATCTTATTATTACTTAATATTAAGATTAAATATTAAGATTATATAAGATTAACAATAATTATATAAGATTATATAACATATACAATTAATAATGAGATGATAATAGCAAATATTACATGATATTACATGCTTACAAGGTAACCTGTGTTGTTTTAAATGTTTTGGGTGTCATCTCAAATAATCTTCTCCAGATATAAGTGCAATGGGTTTATATTTTTATGTTACATTTTTATTTTATTTCCTAAGTTTTACTTATAGATAGTGTTACGGATTTTCCCAGAGTCATGCAAGGTGTTTCTGCTCACGGGAAGGATTTTCCTTCATCAGTGTCCTTCAGGGATATCCCGGAAATGGGCTGCAGTGCTGCAGCTGTACACTTTCAGGAGTGCCAGCATGTCACATAGGACCAAGTGTAAACCAGGCTCAAATCTCCCCTTCCTTTGTCAACTGGTCTTCGGAAATTCCTAATGAAGAAATAGGTATGGGCTGGAAGAGAAAAGACAATGCAGGAGAGGTGGGGGACATGGGTCAATTTTCTACTTGTGGGCGCATTGTACTTCCTCCTTGAGGGCCAGCTTGGACCCTATCTCAGGTATATCACTTTGATTTGATAATGTTTTGTCCCTGTGCATGCTCATATTTATGGCTTGACTCATCAGACCACACCCTATTCATGATGAGCAACTTCACTTTCAGTCTGCACTGAGGCCCAGCAGCAAACCAAACCTGTTTCTCAAATGGAGAGCAGTTTTCTGCATAGGATGACAAGACTTCCCTCCCAAATTCTAAGGTCCTTTACTGTGATTCAACTATTGCAGGCTGCCAGAAGTTCTAAACACTATTCTCTCTTCAACTAACATTTCAAGAGTCACTGGATCTGCTGGATCGTACAACCCGAGTTTTAAATAATTTTGAATGGCGGCCTGAGCCGGTTGCAGAGACTTCTCTTTGTCTAAGCCTCACTCAGAACTTGCTTTTAGAGGGTTATCCAATAATTGAAGCAAAGTAAAACATTCAAATGAGAAATATATTGCCCCTACAGCTGAAGACAATTACTAGGCATTTTCTCCCCTCGTGTGTGTGTGTGTGTGTGTGTGTGTGTCTGGGTCTGTGTTAAGACAGACCAGAGACAACAAACCATCATTTGCATTAAAAGGAATATTGTAACATTGTACACCCTACTGAACCCCCAACAAATTTCGGTAAGGTAAAAGTCCCCTCGATTTTTGTAGGATGTATTTCTCACCTTCTGGCATATAAATTTCCCGTGAATATGTCTAGAGTTAGTTGCTATTTTCTGCTCACCAAGTCCAATCAGCATAACATCATCAATGAAAAGGATCCATATTAGATCTCCTGGAAGGGAAAAATGATCAAGGTCTCTGCAGACTAAATGGTCACAATGGGCTGTAGAGTTTATATCCCTTTGGGAAATAGTGAACATATACTGTTGGTCTTGCTATCTTAAGAACAAACAAACAAATAACAACAACAACAAAAAAACCCCCAGCATCTTGTGGGATTTACCAAGAGATAAAAAGAAGAAAAGAAAAACATTTGCAAGACAAATAGTTTTATGTCAGTAACTGGGAATATGTTGTCCAAACAACAAATTCCACAACTGGAACAGAAGCTGCACTTAGAGTCACCTGAGTAAATTCACAATAATTCACTGTCATTCTCCAAGATTAATTTTTTTTTTCTGCACAGGCCTAATAGGTAAGTTAAATAGGTGAGTTGGAAATATTGTGGGAATAGAATCATCACCCCAGCATTTTCAAGTCCTTGATGCATTAGTTTCTATAATCCATTCGGGAATGTGGTGTAGCTTTTCATATACTTTTTTTTTTGGTAGAGATAATTCTAGGAGTTCCCACACAACATATCCCACCATTATAGCTTTCTCTGTAGGTCTGGGAACAAAAGTGGTGATTCTGCCAGTTGCTGAGTACGTTTATTTCAATGACACATTCTGAAACTGGGAAAATAGTCATGTGATGGGTTTGGGGACCTCATCTAAAACTCTATTAATCACTTGACTTTCATAAGCCTTTATTCTGAATTTGAATCACAGTAATGTCTCCAGGAATTAGTTATCAGTTAGAACTAGTATTCAAAAATCAATGAGAAGTCTGTTTATTTTGATTTCCCAAATTCACAGTCACCCCACTCAATGGCTGTGGGTTCCTTTGGAGAGGCCGGGGGAGATTACCACTCTAAATTTGTTTTAAGGACGCAAATCACTCTTTTCTTCCTAGATCTAGAATTCTTATCACACAAATTAGTGAAGAATTCAGTATAATGTTTATCTATTTTCTAGGAACAGTATCATCAAACAGCAATTGCTGCAGCTCTCTCCAGGGGGCGGCTGACTCTGATTACTGCTTCGGCTCTGATGTCTATTATGGTGACAGCACCCACTACATCTTCAGTTTTTACGTGCCACCATTTGATGCTAACATCCTGGGATTCTATTATTCCCATTACAGTTGGGATTTTAGTTCGGTAGAAACCGAGCAGTTCTCACTGTAACTTCCCACTTGCAAAGGAAATTAGAGACAGAATTCTTCAAAAACTTTGGGAGCTTCTCTCGTAAATTTAATACTGACTGCCTTGGTGAAAAGTTATCCTGGGGACTCCTCCAAAGAGAAGCAAGCCTTAGCTGATAAAACTATTCTAACATTTCTATGTCTTTGATTACATTTTTCTATGGAAAATGAAGGTAAGTTTAATTTTTTCACTTATAGTTGACCATTTTCTTTGTGTTGCTAGAAAGGGATACCTGAGGCTGAGGCTGGGTAATTTATAAAGAAAATAGGCTTATTTGGCTCAAAGTACTGCAGGCTGTACAAGAAGCATGGTGCCAGCATCTGCTTTGGGTGAGGGTTTCTGGAAGTTTCCCCTCATGGTGGAAGGTGAAAGGGTGGTGGCATCACAGGATCATATGGTGGTAAAGGAAGCAAAAAACGAGAGGAGGGAGGTGGCAATCAATTTTCAACAACCAGTTCTGGTGGGGGTGGCGACACTTGCAGGAGTTAATAGAGTAAAAGTCGCTCATTACCTCAAGGATGGCACCAAGCCATTCATGGGGAATTCACCACCATGACTTAAATTCTTTACTTTAGGTCCCACTTCCAGTATTGGAAATCAAATTTTAATGTCAGATAAGGAAGGGAACAAATGTCCAAACAATATCATTCACCTTGTGCCCATGGTATAGACAACAAACCAAACAGTAAGAGCCGTGCTAATCCTCCAAGTTACAAAATTTATTAATATGGGTCCCTTAGTAGGAACCCAAATTAATAAATTCACATTGAATCTATTTTATATTCCTTCCATTTTAATCCCCTATTCTTAAAATCTATTTCTAGATACATTCTTGAGATTCTGTCTGTATAATTTGGCAAAATCATGTAATCCTGTCAGTGTGTAGTGTTCCTCATTCTTTGGAGACTGCCCAGACTTGAATGTAGTTAAAGGTCTCCAAGCAAAGAGTTGTAATGGGGTACAACTGTGTGTCCCCATCCAAATCACATCTCAAATGGAATTCCCATGTTTCTGGAGAAGGAACTGGTGCGAGGTGATTGCATCATGGGGGTGGATATTCCCCCCACCATCTTCTTATAGTGAATGAATTCTCATGAGATCTGGTGGTTTTTAAGTGTGGCACTTTCCCCTTTGCTCGCTCTCTCTCTCCTGTCACCATGTAAGATGTGACTTGTTTTCATTCACCTTCCACTGTAATTGTAAATTTCCTGAGGTCTCCCTGACCATGTGGAAATGTGAGTCAGTTAAACCTCTTTTCTTTATAAATCACCCAGTCTCAGGTAGCTCTTTATAACAATTTGAAAACAGACTAACACAGGATGGGTGCTGAGGAGAATTAGCAGTGCCTTCTAAAATAACTACATCAGAAAAGGCTGTTAAAGGTTTATCAGGCAATCAAGAACTAACATTTCCTGACAAGGGTGGAGGGGTTGCATCTACAGGCAAAGAAGACTGATCAGAATATAAAGATGCAATAACCCAGGCTCATTAGGATCTGCCCCTATGTTTCAATTCCAATTTGTAATATCCTACTCTACTTCTTCTCAGTCAATACGCTCGTTTTAACAGAAGACACCCTGCCATATTGAAAATAGAAATTATATTGTGATTCAGCCACTAGAGAATTAGATTCTAGGTTTAGGTTTTAGGAATCTTAGCCCTCTGGTTACAGGAAATGAGTTTCTGTCAGGGCAGAAATAGCTTCTGTGTCATATATGTGGGGGTTGAGTTGGGAATTTTAGTCCCCAAGCTTCTTGTTTTCTTTCTCAACTTTGTCCAGCTCAATTAGGAACAACCAGTCAGTCATTCTGGATGTGATGACTCATGCCTGTAATCCTAGCATTTTGGGAGGCTGAGGCAGGCTAATCACTTAAGCCAAGGATTTCAAGACCAAGACCAGCTTGGGCACTATGGTAAAGCTCTGTCTCAACAAAAATATAAACAATTGTCCAGGTATGGTGTTGCATGCCTGAAATCCCAGCTACTTAGTGGTGCTGAGGTGGGAGAATTTCTTAAGCCTGGGAGTTGACCTTGGGAGATGGAGGCTGCAGTGAGTTGTGACTGCACCACTGCACTGCACTCCAGCCTTCCAACCTGGGTGACAGAGTGAGACCTTGTCAAAAAAAAAAAAAAAAAAAAAAAAGTCAATCTCATTGTACTCACCAGTTTCCTTAGTTTGACAAAAATTTTACTAAGGCACCAAATATTTGGCCACCCATCACCTTGCCTCTCATAAGTATTTGGCATTTGGCTAAGAGTACCCAGTGGATACAATATTTTGTGTATTGCTGTTGCCACAAAACACCATACTACCTTTCTCTCTCACATTAAAATCGGGATCATAAGTGCCTCCAAATCTAATCAGATCAAAAACACCAGTTCTCACACAGAACCAATCCAAACCTCATCCTTAACATTTTCTTCATTTAGAACTCTCAGTTTCTTAGTACCAAAGTCTGTCTGTGAAGTTTCTCCAGATCTATTAAGAAAAGTATACTAAGGCATTTATTGAAAGAAATTATTACATAATTATGGGAGCTGGGTAGGCGAGTCTAAAATCAATAGCCAGGCAGTGAGGAAGAGCTTGCTTGATCTTCTGGCATAAGCTAAAGCTGCTGCCCATAGACAGAATTTTCTCTTCACTAGGGTAGTCTCTACTCTCCTTTTAAGACCTTTGCACTGATTCAATCAGGTTCGTCCAAATTATCGAGGGTAATACTTCCTAATTAAACTAGTTATGATTATCTGATTATGGAGTGTAATCACATGTACAAAGTATACCTTCACAGCAACACCTAAATTAGTATTTGATTAAATAACTGGGGATGGTAGCCTAAACAAGTTGATGCATCAAAATGACTATTACATTAACCAAGAGGAATGGCATGTGGTTTGTATTCAGAGGTAATTTTCTTCAGAAAATAAATAAGTTATATTCTCTGCTGAGAAGTTCAGGTCGTACCCTGTGAAAGATGAAGACATGATAAAAAAATTTTAGGCAAGAAAATTGCCAATATTTGAGCTCATTTTTTAAGGGTAACTCTGGGCCCTTTGTGAGTAAGGCCACGAGGCTTTTCTAATAAAAAGCCTAAAATACAAATTTTAGAACCATCAAAATAGAAGTGGTAGGAGGTGTATGCCATGAGAATGGATAATATCACTCATGAACCACATTTTAATTAAGATTATATTTAAAGTCATTTCTCGAGTGCAAGGAATGTGTTTAAAACTATGTTAGGAATTAAAAATACTGACTTGATAAAAATCCTGTTCTTGGCTATAGAACCTGTCAGTGTAGAGGCACTAAAATTGGAAAGAGGAAACTGTGGATGTCAAAACTGTGACTATGAAGTGATGGAGATATACACAGAGTAATGCAAGTGTAGGAAAGGGGTGTTGGTGGCCAGGGGACAGGACAAGTTACAGAAGCAAGACTAATACATTGAGTAAGGTAAGAGGGCCTGGGGCAGGAACACTCTCTTTAACAAAATAGACAAAGTCAAAGAAATTGAAATTCAATATTTAGCTTGAATGCCCAGGGGAAATGAGAAAAACCTAGTAGGGAATAATGTCACAGAATCTAAGAAAGGCCATTTTGAAGAATAAATTAACGGACCACAGATTTAATAGTGCAGCAAAGTCAAGTGAGACAAGAACTGAAAGGAATTTATTATATTTTTAAAATAAGAGGAAATGGCCAGGTGTGGTGGCTCATACCTGTAATCCTAGCATTTTGGGAGGCTGAGGTGGGTGAATCACAAGGTCAGGAGTTCAAGACCAGCCTGGCCAAGATGGAGAGACCGTGTCTCTACTTAAAATACAAAAAACTTAGCTGGGCCTGGTGGCAGGCACCTGTAATCCCAGCTACTCTGGAGCCTGAGGCAGAGAATCACTTCAACCCAGGAGGCGGAAGTTGCAGTGAGCCAAGATTGCACCACTGCACTCCATCCTGGTTGACAGAGCAAGACTCCATCTCAAAAAAATTAATCAATTAATTTAATTTAATTAAATAATGATGATAAAAGGTAATTTGTTAACTGGGAAAACAGTTTTGTTAGAAACACAGAGGGTAGAAGTTCTACTATAGTAGGTTGAGGAGTTAATGGGAGTTCAGAAACATGACAGTATTATTTGCAGACTAGAAACTTGGCTTTAAAACAGATTTATATTAGATGATTAGATTAGAAGAGAATGGAGACAGGTTGTTTTTGTTTTGTTTATGGATGGTAATAGAGCACATTTTAGGCTGGGGAAAATTAATCTAGTAGTTTGGAAGACATTAACAGAGTAATAAATGATCTGTCTTCCAGAACATAAGAGCCAAAAGGAAAAATACTATTTGTTTGGCTTGCCGTTATGTCACATACATAGTAGTTATTAAAAAATATTTGCAGAATGAATTAAACAAATCCTTAAAAATAAAAGTTCTTCTAAGATCTTCTAAGATCAAAAGTGATCTTCTTGTCCCTAAGATCAAAAGTGATTAATGGGAGACAATGTTCATAATCATATATAAAGAACACGATCATCCATGTAAGAGAATAGACAGAAAATAATATTTGTAGTATTTATCCATTTGCTATATTCTGACCTACTTCTAATTTAATTTGGCCCTGTACTGTTATAATTTAATTTGGCCCTATTTTATTTAAACATAGTGATATTTAAATAAAATAAATTATTTTATTTACATATTATTTTCCCATAATCACAAAACCTAAAACAGGTTCAGAGAATTTAACAAACTGGAGAATTCAGAAATTTTAATCAAGGGTACTCTGGTTTTTTAATCTTTGTACTAGATGATACATATAATCTATCTGGTATGCTCTCTACCTATTTTATTCTGTATTTTTTTTAGGTGAAAACACATACAAAATATATTATTGTTGTTGATGTAAAATCAAATCATAATTGTGTCTACATCTTCTCTGGCTTTAAAGATATATAATTACTCAGGCATATATATTAAATAATACTGAGTATCATGCTTTAGATGTTGGTTCATCTCTCACATCCTCAAAGGAGCTTTTTCAGATTTTTCACAGTAGGGTATGGAACTCTTACATGTTGCATACCACAATTTTGTGAAAGAATTGTCTCAGATGAGAAACTAAGCTTCTCTGCCCTTGTGTCTTTAATCTAGTTTCCTTGAAAGCTAAGCCAAGGCAAAGATTAAGTGTAATTGATTTCTTCAGTAGGGCATTTGCAGAGCATAGAGAGTGAGGGAGGCAGAGACCGAGGTGGAGAAAGATGGAACTCAAATGCACTTGCTAGGGCTTCATGTTAAGTTATGGAGAGTTTTAGCTAGTTGCTGCACAAGAGTACTCTGTCTACCATGCAGATGTCTTCCAAGAGGCTGTAAAAAATACTGTGTCTCCAAATTGTACACTGTAAGAAATAGAAAAACGTCTATTTCCCTTCTTGTTCCTATTGGTAGAGTTTTTCCAGAAAGAGTTCACCACCGCCACAACCATGCCAAAACATACCAGAAAGCATTACCTAGACACTTTTGAGGCTTGTGGAGAAGCCAAATTTCATGTACTAAGTAGTGTTTTAACCAAAGACCAAACCCAGGTCTTTATGGCCTCAGGTGATGTAATTAAGTGGACATGCACAATGATCTTCATTGCTTATTTAGTGAAGAGACAGAGAGAGAGAGACAGAGAGAGAGAGAGAGAGGTCAGCAAGATGCAGGAGATAAGTGAGGTCCAGTGAAACCAAGGAAAGGAAGAACATATGCAAAATACAATTTATATCAGTTGTTTCATAAGCAGTTTCACTGTGAATTTCTCTGGGCAGAGGAAATATGAGGAAGAAGGCAGATGAACAGACATTTCTTTTTGCTGCAAAAGAGAATACTATCAGCTTCCAGAAAACAAAAGTGATTAGCAGATACAATTACTATGTGAGGTATTTATAAATTTAGCCATAGCGTTCTTCATGCTTGCTCATTAAAAAAGAAAAAATGGATCTGAAGGGATGTAAAGATTACAAAAGAACTTATTCTAAAATAATTTTTCTTCACAGAAACATTCTAGTTATTAGACTACTACAAAGAGAGAGCCAATCACAATTTTCTCTTTTGATGATAATCTGAGTTCTAACCTATCTCCAATGCCCTCTGGACATAAACCTTAGAAAGGAGTGAGTCATAATTCATGAGGGAATATTAGGTATCCATTTGTCCTCAAGCATATTTATCTCAAAGGTGATAATCCTGAGACTATAAGAACATTTTGACCTGTAAGTGGAATGAAAGAATCAGGATAATAAAAAAATGAATGTCATATCTTTACTTTTAATTGCACTAAATAAATAAAGCTTTCTAAAGTTTCTGTTCTTGTTCCATATAAATAAACCTAAAAACTGCATTTTATACTTCTAGCTAACTTAAGAATTACCTGCACAAGATGGCTCTCCATACTTTTCTCATATAGCAAACTCTGTGCTTTCTAATGTGAGGAAAGAGTTATGGGAAACAGAGACGTGACAGCTGTCAAGTTCTTTGTCCAAATTTAATCAGGAATCAACCACAGAGGAATGTTTTAATCCATCAACACCTGCTTGGGATAAGCAGCAAACCCACCAGAGACAGAGCCAAATATAGTGATTTAATTAATTGAAAGGTGCTGGCAATTCAGCAACAGGTGGTGCTTCTGAGCAATTTCCAGTACCAACTAATGTAGAGCAGAATTTGTACATAAGTGTCTCAAAGCTCTTTTAAATTTCTTGTAATTTTTAAAAATACCAGTTAATTTGAGAATATTTCAGAATACCAGGAAAAGATACAAAAGAATGCCATTTTAAGTATTTTGCTTTAAATTGATATTTGCTGTTTCTTACAAACTTTTAGATGATACAATTTTATACATATTCATAATCTGATGCAGAGTTATACTTCTGTATGAGTGACATTTTTACACAGCTAACATGGGGCTGATTAAATTGATGTGTGGGCGTTCCAAGACAAGGCTATATTTGTCACTTTTGTTCTGAAATGCATATGTAATAGCCTTAAGATGATTATTTCACAATTAAATTGCAAATCAAAGCCATCATTTAGTCTTCCTTTTTTTTATTCTTGTATAGTAATTTGGCCTGAGTCATGTTAGAACAATCCACAATATTTCTCTCATCACTTCCCTGGTTTCAGTACCCAGCAGCTATTCAAATAATTATTTAGTGATTTCTTTCTCACACAAACCAACATATTAATCTCCCTCCTTTTTCCCAGACCCTCGGTCATTCTACACTCAGTCTAGCCAGCCTAGACTTTGTTAACTGAATACTCTTTTCCGAACCTGTCTCCCCTAGATTTAATAGATTAAAAATAAGTACCTTAATTCCATATATTTCTAAAGACTATTCATACTTAAAAATCAATTTAAAATACTTTCTTCTCCAAAAATGCTTTCTTAATCCAATCAAGCAGGATTGGCTGTCTTTGTTTATTTGAATTCCACGTGGCGGTATGGTCTTCTTTTGTGGCTTGTAGTTTCCATTTTTGATGGTTTCATGTTTGTCTTTTCTACTGAAGGGGTCTGTGGGGATTTTAATTGTGTGTGCTTAATTGTATGACTTTCCATTACAAAGTCCTTTAAGACAAAACTTGTTTTGCTATTTCAGCCTTTTGTTCTTTTTTTTTTTTTTTTCTATTCAGCTTTAACTTTCCATAACCTAGCATTCTGCATTGAACCATTTTATTAAATTATAAAATGGTTTAGGGCATATGCTTGCAAATTCAATTTGAGTTAAATTGACACAAACTTTAAAATCTCTAAATATTGATCTCCAGGTTTGAAAACTATCTTTCTCTAAATAATAGTTGCAGCTAAATTTTGGGCAGTCAATTCATAGCCATGATATCTTCAAATATCTCATCTCATTAGCCAAATCTTTTTTTCTTCCAAATTTAGCTATTTATTTACAAACTACATAATGTAGTTTTTCCTTTTTCTATGTAAGTTTACATAATGTCTTTTATTTTTTCCTTTTTCTGCATAGGTTTTTACCTATTTAAAAGCTTTGATTTTGGCTGGGCACTGTGGCTCATGCCTGTAATCCAGAGTTTTGGGAGGCTGGGGCGGCCAGATCACAAGGTCAGGAGTTCAAAGCCAGCCTGACCAACATGTTGAAACCCCGTCTCCATGAAAAATACAAAAATTAGCCAGGCCTTGTGGCACATGCCTGTAATTCCAGCTACTCAAGAGGCTGAGGCAGGAGAATCGCTTGAACCCAGGAAGTAGAGGTTGCTGTGAGCTGAGATGGTGCCACTGCAATCCAGCTTGGGTGATAGAAGGAGACTCCGGAAAGAAAATAATAATAATAAAAAAAACAACTATGATTTGTTCCCCAACTCAGTCAGAAGTCCTCACAAACATCAATGAAAACAAATAACTAGACTGAATGTTTGATGTGTGTCCAGTGCCCTTTTACTCTGCTCCCTTGGAGGCCATATGACTCCTTTATTCTTTGAAGAATACATTTTTATCCATTTCCTAATTCAGCTACTATTTACCTAATTTTCTCATCTCTGCCTTCCCTACCATCTCTTCCAGTGACTTGGTTCTTGAGTATTCTCTGCTTTTCCTTCCCTGTTGCCAAACTTTCCACACTCAACTCATTCCTGTAAGTGTAAAAATACACTCAATTTTTCTAATAAATTATTCTTTTTAGAAGAATTTAAGATTTACAGAAAAACTTAGAAGATGGTACAAAGGGTCCCATATACCTGGCACCCAGTTTCTTTTGTTTTTAACATAGTTTGTTAATATGGCAGGTGCAGTTAGTAAACCAAAGTTGATGAATTAGTATTAATAAAAGTCTATGTTTTATTCATATTTTCTTAATTTGTACCTACTACACCTTTTCAGTTCCAAGATCCTATTTAGGATCTTGTTACATTTCAGCATCAGGTTGAACTTACTGTTTTTACATTTCAATATTAAGTTTCCTTGGGCTTTACTTGTCCGTGACATTTTCTCAGACTGATTGTTTTGATGATTCTGACTGAGAAACACTAGAAAATTATTTTATAAAATACAGCTATATTATAATTTGTCTTTTGTTCTCATTATTAAACCAGAGTTATAGATTATAGGGAGAAAGACAGCAAACCTAAAGTGCCATACTCAGTATGGAATATCCAGGGTATACACAGTCGACATGAATTCTAACTGTTGAGGTCGACCTGATACCCCACTGACGTCAGGTTTGTCAGCTTTCTCCTCTGAAAAGTTAGTTGCCCTCTTTCTCTACTTTCTGTGAGTGTAAATCTATGTGAATATTTGTAATTATTCTGTGCGTATTTTTCTCCTCCCCCAATTGCTCCTCTGTTTTTTTATTCAATCATTTATTTATATCAGGATGCACTGATAGATATTTATTTTATGCTTTGAGTTCTAATCTGATATGACTTTATTTATTTTGATATTCAAATTTTCCATCATTGGTTATTGAGAGGTCTTGCAGATCCTGTCTCCCTGTGCCATCCATAACCCCATCAATGTGCTGTGGTCATTACCTCCTTCTTCCTTTTTGTTATTTTCCTCCTTTCCTCCTCTTTCTAATTCCTCTTTCTCTCAGTGTTTTCTTACTTTTGGCCACAATATACTCCATGCTCATCTTGTATATTTCCTACATTAATTCTAGACTCAGTCATTTCTCTAAGAAGCGTTGCTTCTGTTTATTGGAGAATGGTATGATAAACAAAGACATAGGCATTGGGTGTGCTAGTTACTAGTGAAGTGTCATTGTCATTGATTCTGAAATATCTCAGCTGACAGAGAAGGAACATGTGTATGTCTAGGCTAACCACATATCTATAAATATTTCTGTAGGCAGCTGTGTACATCTCTGCTAAGCTAAGTAGGAGTTCATATGGATGTCTTTAACCCTACACTATGACCACAAGGGTAATTCTAGAATCCTTCTCTTGCTTATCTGTACGTTCCCACTCCAACTGGCTGGCTCCCAACATTCATGATATATTTACTATTGTTCAATTCCAGAATACATGTGCTATATTATCAGAATTTGTAATCCAGATCCTCGCAGGAAATGCCTTTTATTAACTAGAATACAGTGATTATGAAAGTTTTATTTTTTACCTTTAGTTTTATAGATTTGTCACGTTTTCACTTATTTTTGTGAGCATCTTTTCCTCCCTAAGCCCCTTTAGTGAAGTTGCTTCATATGTTTCTAATCAGGTTGAACTGTTTTGTCATATTGTGCATTTCATCCTGGACTTCTACTGTCCTACAAAATGACTCCATATAATTTACATACTCGAAGGTTCAATCTTTTATGCCTTTGGAGAAATGCATAGTGTCATGCATGCACAATTAGAGTATCGCACAGAATAGTTTTATATCTCCCCCCAAATCCCTATGCTCTATACATGAAAGCCCCATTTTTCCTCACAAAACACTGTAAAACACTAATCTTTTGCTGTCTGCATGGTTTGCCACTTTCATAATGTCTTTTATTGGAATCATACATCATGGAGAATTTTCAGACTACTTTCTTCACTAATCAATGTTTAAGATTCATCTATGTCTTTCTGTGGCTTTACAGCACTTTACTATTTACGACAGAATTACATTCCCTGGTAGTATGTACCATAGTTTGTTTATCCATACCCATATTCAAAGACATCTTGGCTGCTTCTCATTTGGGACAATTATTAATAAACTTTTCTTAAACATCACTCTTCTGGTTTTCTGTGAACCTAAGTTTTCCAAACTGTTTAATAAGTATATACAGAAGCAATTGCTGGTTCTAAATACGATTATATTTTGCTTTAAAAGACATTGGCAAACTGTCTTCCAAGTGGTTGTGTGATTTTTGCATTCTCACCAGCAAGAATTAGAATTTATATTGTTCTCGAGTAACTGACATTGCTAGTTTTTCAAACTTACTTATTCTAATAGGCTATAATGGTATCTGATTGTAGTTTTAACTTTAAATTGCCCAATGACAGATGATGTGAAACATCTTTTTATATGTTTATTTTCCATTTGTATAAGTTATTTGATATGGTTTTGAGATATTTTATCTACTTTATTGATTTTTTGTTTCCTAATTCTTAAGTATTTTATCTATTTGGATACGAACTGTTTATCAGTTATTTGATTTGCACAGTTTAAGCCTGAAAGGCTTGTGTTTCCAATTCTAAACACTTATTTGTAGATTTGAAGTTTTTAATTTTATTAAAACTCAACTTACCAATTTTTTTTTCTGGATCATATTTTTGGTATTGTGTCCAAAAATTCATCATTAAATCCAAGCTCACTTAGATTTGCTCCTATGTTTTCTTCCAGAAGTTTAAGGTGTCATGTGTTATCTTCAGGTCTAAGATCTAAGATCCATTTTAAGTTGATATTTTATCATATGATTGCTTGTGTGTAAGAAAATAATTTACATTACTGTATTAATCTTGTATTCTGCTACCTTGATTTACTTATTTATTAGTTCCAAATGCCTTATTTTCCATTTGTATTCATTACATTGACTATCACATTGTCCTTGAGCAAAGACAGCTTTATTGCTTCCTTTACAATCTGTCTACTTTTATTTCCTTTTCTTATTATATTGTACAAATTCAGATGTTCAGTGCAACGTTGAATAGAAAGGGTGAAACAGAACATCCTTGCCTTTTTCCAAGTCCTAAATGAAAAACATTCTTATTATTAAGTATGCTAGCTGTAGGTTCTTTCTAAAGTTGAGGAAGCTACCCTCTCTTTCTCGTTTATGAGGGCTTTTATCATGAAGGGATGCTAGATTATGTAAAAGGCTCTTCCTGCATCCATTGATATAATAATATTTTTGTTCTTCTTAGGCTCTTGATATGATGAATTCTATTGACTGATTTTTGAATATGGAATCAGCTTTACATACCTGGGTCAAAACCCACTTGATTGTGGAGCATACTTAGTTTTATAATTTTAAAAACTCAATTTGCCAATATTTTTTTTTGAGAAACTGTGGATCTGTGTTCCTGAGAATTATCAGTCTAAAATTTTCTTCTCTTACAATGTCTTTATCTGATTTTGGTAGTTGATTAGTTTTAACCTCTAAAATGACTTATAAAGTATGATTTATTCTTCTATAATCTAGAAGCAATTGTGAGAAAATGTATTCTTTTCTTTCTTTCTTTCTTTCTTTCTTTCTTTCTTTCTTTCTTTCTTTCTTTCTTTCTTTCTTTCTTTCTTTCTTTCTTTCCCCTTCCTTCCTTCCTTCCTTCCTTCCTTCCTTCCTTCCTTCCTTCCTTCCTTCCTTCCTTCCTTCCTTCCTTCCTTCTTTCTTTTACTTTTATTTCTGGGGTACATGTACAGATCATGCAGGTTTGTTACATAGATATACGCATGCCCTGGTGGTGGTTTGCTGCATCCATCACTGTCATCTACCTGAGGTATTTCTCCAAATGCTATCCCTCCCTAATCCCCTTACCCCCTGCTATTCCTCCCGTAGTTCCCCCTCTCATTGTGCAACACCCAGTTATGAGTGAGAACGTGGTGTTTGATTTTCTGTTCTTGTGTCAGTTTGCTGAGAATGATGGTTTCCAGTTTTATCCATGTCCCTGTAAAGGATGGACATTAACTCATCCTTTTTTATACCTTCATAATATTCCATGGTGTATATGTGCCATATTTTCTTTATCCAGTCTATCATTGATGGGCATTTGAGTTGGTTCCAAGTCTTTGCTATTGTGAACAGTGTCACAATAAACATGTGCATGCATGTGTCTTTATAATAGAATGATGTATAATCCTTTGCATATATACCCAGCAATGGAATTCCTGGATCAAATGGTATTTCTATTTCTAGATCATTGAGGAATCACCACACTCTCTTCCACAATGGTTGAATTAATTTACACTCCCACCAACAGTGTAAAAGCATTCCTATTTCTCCACATCCTCTCCAGCATCTGTCTCCTGAGTTTTCAATGATCACCATTCTAACTGGCATGAGATGGTATCTCAGTGTGGTTTTATTTGCATTTCTCTAATGACCAGTGATGTGAGTTTTTGTTCATGTTTTTGTTGACTGCATATATGTCTTCTTTTGAAAAGTGTTTGTTCATATCCTTTGGCCACTTTTTGATGGGGTTGTTTGTTTTTTTCTTGTAAATTTGTTTAAGTATTCTGTAGATTCTAGATATTTGTCAGATGGATAGATTTCAAAAATTATTTTCCCATTCTGTTGGTTAACAGTTCATGATAATTATTGTTTCTTTTGCTGTGCAGAAGCTCTTAAGTTAAATTAAATCCAATTTGTCAATTTTGGCTTTTGTTGCCATTGCTTTAAATTGTTCATAGAAGTCACCAATGAAGCCATTTGAATCTGGTGCTTTTATTGTTTTTCAGTTGTAGATTCAATATCTTGAATGAACATACTCATTCAGATTGACTTATTTCTCATTGTGGGAATTTGGGGAGTTTGTGCTTTTCAAATGATTGGTACATTTAATATATCATATTTGTTCTCTAATTTGTATCCTTCCTTCCTTCCTTCCTTCCTTCCTTCCTTCCTTCCTTCCTTCCTTCCTTCCTTCCTTCCTTCCTTCCTTCCTTCCTTTCTTTCCTTCTTTCCTCCTTTCTTTCAGACAGAGTCTCATTCTCTTGCCAGGCGGCAGGCTGGAGTACAGTGGTGTGATCTCAGCTCACTGCAACCTCTGCCTCCCGGGTTCAAGCAATTCTCCTGCCTCAGCCTCCTGAGTAGCTGAGTAGCTGGGACTACAGGTGCACGCTACCACACCCAACTAATTTATTTTGTATTTTTAGTAGAGATGGGGTTTCACCATGTTGGCCAGGATGGTCTCGATCTCTTGACCTTGTGATCCACCCGCCTCGGCCTCCCAAAATTCTGGGACTACAGGCATGAGCCACCCGTGCCCGGCTTCATTTCTTTCTTTCTGTTTGCTGTAAGTTTAAATTGTTACATTTCCACTAGCATTTCTAAAGTGAAATAAATTGCTAGATTATTGAATTGAGATCTTTTTTTCCTAATATTGGCGTTTAATGCATTGGATTTCTTTCTAGGAACTGTTTTCACTGCATCCCATAATGTTCGATAAATTAGATTTTTATTCGTACTTTGTTCCAACTTTAAAAAATTTATTGTGCTTTTTTCTGGACTTCTGCATTATTTAGACATATGATGTCTAGTCTCCAAATATTTGTGTATTTTCCTGCTATATTTATATTATTGATTTCTAGTTTAATTCATTATGGTCTAAGTATATTGTTTGTATAATTTTTATACTTTAAAATTTTTAAAGTTGTGATATATGGCCTAGAATGTGATCCATCTTGATGAATGTTTCATGTGAGCTTGAGAAGGCTATGTATTTGGTTGTTGTTTGACTAAGTACTCTATAAATGTTAATACAATTATATTAATTGATAGTCTATACTCATTTTCTGCCCACTTGATCTATCAATTATGAAAGACAGATGTACTGGTCAGTTTGCCTACTTTTTTCTTGCATTTTAAAAAAATATGTCTATGACTTCGATCAGTTGATGGTCTCTTGCATATATTGCAGATTGGTAGGTCTTCTTGGAAAGTTGATCATATTATTATTGTGTCACTATTTCTTTATTCCTGATAACTTTTCTTGGTCTGAGGTCCAATTTGTCTGAAATTAAGGGAGTGACTACTGCTTTTTAAATTAGTCATCATATCATTATATCTTTCTATATCCCTTTTCTCCTTTCCTAAAAATCTTTATAGTGAAAGTAGGTTTTACAGACAACATATAGTTGAGTCTAAATTTCATCTACTCTGGGAAACTTTCTAATTAGTTTCTTTAACCAATTTATACTTAATGCACTTAAATAGATATTAGAAAATTGCTAGGTATATATACAGAAATAGATAGATATGAATACATACATAGATCAACCATATTTGTATGGCCAAATATAATTCTATTTTTCTTCTCTCTTAGTATATCAAGTATATTACTTTATAAAGATAATTCAGGAATTTCAGTATTTTAAGCTATTCTGTCTTCTTTTAAATAACACTCTACTGCTTTACTTATGGTACATGTAACAGAGTATTATATCTATGTTACAGAGCATGTTCATTTTCTGCTTCCTGCTCTTTGTGACATTGTTGTCTTCGACTTATTGCACTATAATTCATTCAAAATATTATTATTAGTTTAAACATTTGCCTTTTTATCATTTAACAATAAAAAAATTTTAAATTATTAAAAAATGTATTCCTCCTCTGATGTTCTTTCTTTAAGTAAATACTAGTTTCTTAATAATATAAAATATTTTCCAGCCAAGGAAAATCTTTACTAGTTCTTGCAGCACAGGTCTTCTGCTGAAATATTCCCCCAATTTCAGTTTTCTCAGAAAGTTTTTATTTCTACTTCACTTTTAAATAATAATTTTATTAGTTATAGAGTGAACTGGCAACCAACAGAATGGGAAAAACTTTTTGCAATCTATCCATCTGAACTTAAAAAAATTTACAAGAAATTAACACAGCTAAAGACCACTTCTAAGGAAAGGTAGACAAAATTGATAAATCTGAGAAAGTTTTTATTTTGACTTCACTTTTCAATAATAATTTTATTATATATATATATATATTTGAGATGGAGTTTCACTGTTCATTCAGGCTGGAGTACAATGGTGTCATCTTGGCTTACTGCAACCTCTTCCTCCTGGGTTCAAGCGATTCTCCTGCCTCAGCCTCCTGAGTAGCTGGGACTACCGGTGTCCACCACCATGTCTGGCTAATTTTTGTATTTTTGTAGAGATGGGGTTTGACCAAGTTGGCCAGGCTGGTCTCAAACTCCTCACATTACCTCACATGATCTGCTCACCTTGGCCTCACAAAGTGCTGGGATTACAGACAGGAAATATCGTGCCTGACCTGTAAGTTGACTTTTAAAAAATATTTAACATATGAAATTTTTGTTTCCTTTTTTCTAGCTTGCACATTTTCTGTCATGAAGCCACAAAGATTTCAAATTTCTCCAGTGTCTCTTTGTTTCCACTTTTAACTTCTCTAAGTTTTTCTTTAAGTTTGTGTCTTAAAGCACTTTCATATATAATCCACCATTATGTTAGAGTCTTGTTAGTGTTGTGCTAATATATGAAGACTGGTGAAAGAATATTCCCGTTAAATCTCAGTCTTTCGATGGGCTTATGCTTCTTGTCTGTCACCTTGACAAGTGCTTCTTCTTGTATGGATTTTACTTCATTCCCACCTCATATAAAACAAAAAGTATGTATTTGTCCTACATACAGATAGCTGCATAGTATAGTACATTGCAACTTATGATTGTAACTTTTCAGAGTAGAAAAATTGCAGTCTATAGTAGCAATCAGATGGGGGTTGGGGTAGGAGTCGCCTCAAAGGTTTCCTTAGTTTTATGCCTGACTGCGAATTGTGGGAATAACTGGGTCCTCGGTAGAGACCATTGGTTAAATTATGAATGTGACCTCTACCTATAAACAGGAATTTCTTGTAGTGTGATGTCCTGATTTGAAGGTCAAGGATATCACATTTTCTTATCTGCTCTTAGAAGGCATGGAGCATCCCTTCAACCACATTATGTTTCTAATAACTGAGTGACTAATTCAATCTTATATTTAGTAGGAGGGAAATTAGATTCTGACTCTTAAAAGAAGTACCAAATAATTTGTGTATTTATTTTAAATATGCCACGTATACTTTATACTCCATTTTGTGTATACATATTAGCTCAGACTATTTAAATTAATCCAATAATGTCCTCTAGAATCTTCTAATTGCAATTAATTGCATGATGCTGTCAATGTTCCCCAAATTCTCTTATGTTCCCTCATACTCTGTTGCAATATAAAACAGATCACTAATTATGTATACGCTCAATATGAATAGTTCACATTTGTGTGTAGCTTTACTCTCCATTTGTTAATGACCTTTTCTGTTTGTGCTTAAATCTAAGTGCATATATGCATTTCCAGTAATTCTATTCCCAAAGAATTGCTGATTTAATGTAATTTATTTTAATATTTTATTCTTTCTTGTATGCTTAACTTTCTTCTCTACTACAAATTTTAGTTCTGTATTCACCAGGATATTCCTTAAAGAACAATTGTAAATCAGGATCACACTACTCGTCACTTAATAGGACACACACACACGCAACTGCTTTGTTTTATGTGATCTTCTTCCTTGATGTTGTAATACATATAGACATTATAGTTTTGTAACTATTTTAATATTTACTTATAGTATTTTGTATCTGCCATAATGTTGAATATGTATGATGATATATTCTCAAGAAAAGCCCCCCATCATACATAAATGACAAAAGTAAAATGACACAAATATTCTGTAGGATGGTAATACATGTTTTTGTTTTATAAAATTTTGATGACTTTATTGATAAATAATTTTCATAATGTATAATTTACCTAATTAAAATATCAATTTCAATGTCTGTTAGTGTAGTCACAGAATTGAGCAACTATCACTGACAATAAATTTTAGAACACTTTAGCAACCTTCAAAGGAAACTCCTTACCCATTAGTGGGAAGAAATTCCCCAAACTTCCTAGTCTTGAGCAAACATGAATTTTCTTGTTTCTATAGATTTGCCTATTCTGCATTTTTTTTTTGAGGCAGAGTCTTGCTGTGTTGCCCAGCCTGGAGTGTAATGGCACGATCTCGGCTCACTGCATCCTTCACCTCTCGGGTTCAAGCCAGTGCCCCACCTCAGCCTCCCAAGTAATTTTATATTAAAGGCGGGCACCACCACACCTGGCTACTTTTTGTATTTTTAATAGAAATGGGGTTTCACCATGTTGGCCAGGCTGGTCTCAAACTCCTGACCTCAGGTGATCCACCCACCTCAGCCTCCCAAAGTGCTGGGATTACATGTGTGAGCCACCACTTCCGGACTGAATATTGTATATAAGTAGAATTATACAATAAGTGGTCTTTGGAGATCTTATGGAGTTATCAGTCTATTCTCAACTTTTTACCACCATTGTGTTCTAAGGTGTAATTGGGCTTATTTTCCCCAAATTATGTCCCAAATAACATCAATTCTTTGGGGCTCCCCGTGGGCAAATACTCTACCACTTTTCCAGACCTAGGCATAGATACAGTGACCCACTTCTCTTGGCATGACACTTCTTATAAGTGGGATCCTAATAAAGGCACTAGCTTATGGTCCTTAGGGCTTACCTCTCCAAGCCTGTAACATCATTCCTACTAGGAGCTACAGGACAGCTATTTGTGTCTTCATATTCTCAGCCTGCCATGTTTAAGATGAAACTATCACCCTACAGGTGGGTCTGTGTGGAAGAAGAGAGTCCAAGCCTTTTCAGCTGTTCTTGCCCTAATGAGAACTTCTGCCATATGAAGTCATGGCGAATAAAAAAAGGCTGATGGTTTGTGTTTTTGGGGAAGTATTTACTGGTGACTCATTGCTGGGAGAATAGGAAGTCCTGTGTTATTGGATGCACCTGCAAAACTGGAAAATTCTGCATGCTGAGCTTGCGAGCAGGAAGAGTGGGTCACGGCTCAAATGCCATAGATTTGCTATTCTCAGCAAGATTTGATCCACTTGCTTGAATAAATGCTCTTTTTATTTGCTGTATTCCCTTAGGATAATTTCTAGAGATTTATAAATGGCAAGCTTATAAATTTGCCATTTTCATCAGTTACGCAGTTTTACTAGAGAATGTGTCTGCATCGATATATATGCCACCATTTTAGAAGTTATGAAGCTCTCATAGAAATGCATTGAAATATTTTATGTGTAAGGACATTTGTTGATTTTTCAAACACTATATAAAACTAGATTTTCCATTTTTCTTTTATTTCTGCATCCATACATGGACAGCTGGTACTCTCATTGCTGCACCAGATGGAAGGAAGACTACTGTATGACTCTCTGAATAACGGGAATTATATTTCTGTGTTGACTCTTTCAACTTTCTTCTTTAATACTTTGTGAAAAGATAACTGTAATTTTAAAGAACCTTTTATTTCCCTAGTATAAAGGATGCAAATGGATTCCAAAGAATATAAAAAATAAGTATATGATGATTGCTTATTTTCTGAAAAATGAAGAAAAGAATACTATTTCAATGAGTGAGTACTTTTATCAAAATATTAAAGAATTGACTTTCTGGCACTATTTTTATTCTTTCTAGTATCGACAAGGTAAATCTACATAAAATCTTGTCTTTTTAGTTTACTGAATCCTATTTACGAAATGTAAAGACTAACTCTTGGTATCTCCAGCAGAGTTGAATCATAGAATGAAATTTTGTGCTGTATGAACCTAGAGGACATAAATCTAGTCACTTTACTGCACAAGTTGGTAAACTGAGGTTCACAAAGACTAACTATTTTGCCCAAGGTGACATAAATGGTTACTAACTGAAAATACGAGCTCATGAATCTGGGTTATGTTTTCTTCCCACTACATCACTCTGCTTTACCAAAAATGTAGAAACACTTCTCTTTCCAAGGAACAAAATAATTCTATTATTGTTGTCTTTTCAAAAATATATAGCTGGCACTAGGTGTAATTTATGGGCTCCAGGGAGTTATCAATCAGTGAGAGAAAAGAACCATATAGCTTCATGTGATTACACATAGAGTGATCAATAGTTACTGGTTACTTTTTTCCCACTTTTATTGCCTTGAGTATTACTGAAGAAGTCAAAATATTATAATTTATTAGAAGCAGAGAAGGAACACTTTATTCTGCATCTCTTGGTAGTTTCTGATGTTATACTATATTACTGTGATTGGTGAGTTTGGGGGAAGTTTCAGAAGGAGCAAAATTAAGTGGCCATATGACACAAATATTCTTTTTAGGGAATCCAGAGGTAAGAACTTGCCTATAGCTATGTTTTTCTGATAAGTTTACCTGAAAAGGAAGGGAGGCATAGCAGAGACTGTCCTAAAATAAATAAGTTATATAATTTAATAAGTTATTTATTGAAATCTATAATTCAGTAAATTTCTACACTGTTTCCTTCTTTATTCATTTATAAAGAGTAAATCCTAATTTCTTATCAAAATTAATTCTTAAAAATAAAAATATTTTATTTCTGCATCACTATTGCAAACTTTAGTCGTTGTTTTATGTGTATTTAGAATTTTATATTTCTATTAGCTCAACATTTAACATTTTTTCTACCTTTTTTTTCAAATCAATTATGTATTTCTAGCCTAAAATGTATTCAGAATAAAGTAACCTTACAAATAATTTCCATTACTCTATAATGTACTTGTTAAATAACATCCTTTTTGGAGTAAGATGAGTACAGTGCATGGGACTAGTCCTGGAAGTCAGTAGTAAATGTGAACCACATAAACATATAGTATTAAAGCCAAATTCAAAGTGTCCTTCAGCTGAAGTCCCCTTATATGCATACATATAATATTGTGGCCATTCTAACACCATATGATATAAGGAAATGTGCCTGTGTGAAAAAGGTGGACAGAAAGAAATAGCAATGTTAGCTAAGTGCAGGTAAATAGATTATTTTGCAAACTTTATAAAAAATACATACTCACATGAGTACATTATTAAGGATCCTCATGGGCCTATGTAAGAGAGTGGTCTTGAAGGTTAATTTGCATCAGTTACCTGGTAAAGGTTCTTCTTCTTTTATTCACTCTCAACTCTTTTGAAATAAACATCTCTACTCATTTAAATTCTTCCTATGAAGGATGAGATTGCATTTACTCTAGAACTTTAGCTTCTTCAATTATCTCCAATGTTACCACATTATTCTCTTTATAGGAATTAATCCTATTTACAAATAATTTTCCTTATCTTTTCCATCTTATAAAATACAAATATAGTATTGTATTATATTCTTCATTTCTTTACTTATCCGTTCCAATGCCTTCTACTGTTATTTAAATAAATCTGAAGTTGTTATCACTGTTTTCAAAATCCTGTCTTATCACTACAAGTGTCCCTCACATCAGTTTTTAAATATCCCAATCACACTACACTTATTTATGGTTCTTGAGAAAGTTAAAAGTGTTATAATCGCCTGGGTTTTTAATCTACCGTTCTTGGAAACATTCCCTAGTTCTTCACAAAGCAATCGTCTACTTGCAGTTGATACCTACATCTACACGTTCTCCTAGATGGTTTTCTGTGAGCACACCACCATCATTAATCTCTATGCAGTTATTTTAAATAGTATTTGCCATGATTCAAAATGATCTACATTATATGTATACTAGGTCTTTATAATATATATATTTTTTTCTGTGAGAGCAAGGCATTCTCTCTTATTAACCACTGTTTCCTCAGTACCTAAAACACATGTCAAAATCTGGTGATTTTGGTTGAATAAATGAGTAAGTAGCTATGGATATTTAGAAGATGGAGAACAGTTATCACCTGAAGCAATGTGCAGGAAAGTTGAGAAGACATTGCAAAGAGAAAGAAACAAAAAACTACAAGTAGAAAGTAGTTCATATTGTGAAACAGGTGTGTCAAATTTACCATTTTTCCATAATTCACATATTCTTCAGAGATACTGTGGGTGGGTTCAGTTTCAGACTGTCACAATAAGTAAGTCACATTTCGTGGATTTCCTAGTGAGCATAAAACTATGCTGACACCATATTGTTGTCTATGAAGCATGCAATAGAATTATATCTTTTAAAAGTACATACCTTAATTTAAAAACAATTAATTGCTTGAAAATGCTATTATCTTAGCCTTTAGCAAGTTGCAATATTTTTGCTGTTGCAGGGTCATACCTTGATGTTGATTCCTGGTAAATCATAAGTGTGTTTTTTGCTGAAAGCTCTGGAGACTGTGGCAATTTTTTACCATCAGACAATGAAGTTGTTGCATCATTGACACTTCCTTTTACAAGAGGTTGCCCTGTAGTACATGGTGCTGGTTGATAGCATTTTACCCACAGTAGAACTTCTTTTAAAATTGCAATCAATCCTCTCAAACCCTGCTATTGCTTTATCATAGTGTATGTAACATTCTAAATCTTTTGTTTTCATTTTAACAACATTCACAGCTTCACCAGAAGTAGATTCTATCTCAAGAAGCCACTTTCTTTGCTCTTCCAGGAGCAGCAGCTCCTCATCCATTCAAATACTACGATAAGATTAAGGCAATTTAGTCACATCTTCCGATTTCACTTTTAATTTTAGTTACCTTGCTATTTCCACCATATCTGCAGTTACTTCTTCCACTGAGGTCTTGAACCCTTCAAAGTTATCCATGCAAATTCAAATCAATTTCTTCCAAATTCCTGTTAATATTGATATGTTGGCCTACTCCTATGAACTTTGAATGTTCTTTATGAATATACAATGATGAACTCTTTCCAAAGGATTTTTAATTTACTTTGCCAAGATCTACAGGATAAATTCCTATCTATGGTAGCTATCGCCTTATATATACGAAATATATTTCTTAAATGTTAAGACTTGAAAATCAGAACTACTCCTTGAAACGTGGGCTGCAAAATAGTTGTTGTCTAAGCAGGCATAAAAACAGCATTAATCTCATTGCACATGTCCATCAGAGGTTCTGGATAAATAGGTGCATTGTCAATGAGCAGTAATATATTGAATGAAATATTTTTCTGTGCAACAGTTCCTAAGAGTGGGCTTAAAATATTCAGGAAACCATGCTATAAACAGATGTGCTGCCATCCAAGCTTTGTTCCTCCATTTATGGAGAACAAGAAGAGTAGACATAGAATGATTTTGAAAGGCTCTAGGATTTTCAGAATGTTCAGAATGATAAATGCGTGTTGGCTTTACAGTCACCAGCTGTAGTAGCCTCTAATAAGACAGTCAGCTTGTCCTTTGAAACTCTGTTTCTTCTTGAATCTAAAATTCTGACTCTTTCTGAGATATAACACTCCTGGAAGTCAAATATGTCTTGTTACAAAGAGATTTTTGGGGACAGTTCTTGTGGTTCTGGAGACAAAACATTGTATGAAGTCATCAAGATTGTAAATGACAACCCATATGAAAAGGCAACTGACATCTTCACCACCAAGAGAGCCACAACTTGGAAATATTCCCACTTGCCTGGTGGAAGTCAGACAAATTTGTGGACAGACTTTCAGAAGATTCATAAAGCCATTCACTATCTCTTAAGTGGACAGAGTAAACAATGATCAGCACTGAAATTTATTTAAAGATTATCCCTCCAATCTTTCATAGTGCTCCATTTCTGCCTCAGTAATAAAAGTTCAGAGATGAAAAATTGGGTAGAAGGTGGCTACTTAAAATTGATCTCTGATGCTTTCGTGGTTCCACATGAAATACTTCTGTCTTTGAGTTCTTTGCTTAATATTTGACATGGATTTATTCTGCTGTAAGTGGAAGTAAATGCCACCAATTCAGTGACTTTGCAAATGTTCTTATTTACCAGCTTCTAATCTCCCCTCATGGGAGACTACTTTCTGGGGCAAACAGGTAACTTTTGAGTTAACTTTCTTTCCTTTAAGATACTTTCTTGAACATATTCTGAAGTGAGAATCCTACGACGAAATGCCTGCCTGCAGCTTCTGTGGATTTACATGCTGTTCATCAGTGGTTCTCGGAAGGTAGCTGTGATTTTTTTTTTCAGACTATTGGGAAACATCATTTCACCAGAAGAGACTGATACTGGAATTTGTCAGGCAATGAAGGCTTGATCCTGAAGCTTAATTTTGTTCCCTAATTTTGTTTTTTTGTCCACTCTCAGAGACAACACAGTCTGGAACTAGAGGCCTAGAAATCTGCCTGAATTTCCTAGAAACAAAACCATTTATTTTTGCAAAGAGAAATCTCAATTACTTTCTCATTCTGCTCCCATATCAAATCTCCAATATTAATATTTCCTTCGGTAATTGTCTATTTCTGTCTCTGTAAGAGCCTGTTTCATTATTGCTTTTGTGCCCTCTGTCATCGTTTGTACTGATTTGGGAATATGCTGTTTTTCCTGTATGTGCTGCTCTCGTTTGTAATTGAAAGCTCTTGTGCTTTCAATTTAAATGCTTCCTGCTAAACAGTATCTGTTACTACACACTTGGTGTAGGGTATTTAAAAAAGAACTGTCCAATTCTGTTCTCTCACCTCGTATGTTCTTGGCCAGCTTCTTCACTCAATTCATTTTTCTTTTGTTCATCTGACTTTGCTACTGCTTGTCAGTTTCTACCTAGCCTGATTAATTCTGTCATTGTTGTTGCTACAGTTTTAACACTTCAGTCTTGAACTCTGGTCATATAATTTAGAGTAGTCTCCAACCTTACCACCTTCTTCTGAAGTGTCTGGATTTGTGTTTTCTACTGGGTAAGCTGCATAATCTTTTCTTTAACCAAGAGCTCATTAATCTTCTTTGGATGTAAAAGGATTTGATTCTCTTGCAATCTCTGGGAGCGTTTTTGTAGTGCGTAAGTTTCTTTCAGGTGGTATGCAAGAACATTCTGGAGATAACTGTTCTCTTTATAAACATTCTTTCCATTACTGCTCAATTGCACAGAAGCTTCATGATGGTCTCTCATCTCCAGCACTGTCCTTTTTCTCCAAAAACCATGTCTTCCCAGCTCCTAACAGTCTCCCTATGTTTCTGTTAATTGTTCTTTAAATTCTCCTTTACAGCATCTCATTCTTTCCTGTTTATTGTTTTCAGCTCTGTCTGAATAAAGCCAAATCCTTCTGATTTTTTAATGGAACTATTCCTTCAGCTTATTTATTTACAAGTGTACTTTTGTTTCAGTCTATGTTTCTTTTCCTGGGATTTTTCCTTTATTTTAATTAATTGCTTTTTCGGTTTTTCAGTGTTTTTCTAGCCCTTGCCTTTACTCTTGCTTTTCCTTTTGTCCTCTTCCTTTAACAGCATCTTAGCCTCTCTGGTGACCTCACTGTTATCCTTGACCAGCCACTGACACTCAGACTGGCTTTTTCTCTAGGAAAGGCAGCATGTAAAGTCAGTAATGTTCCCACTGGGTCATTTCCATGCATGAAGAGTGACTCCACATCTGACATGGCTGAGGCGCCGGGGTACAGCAGAGCACACAAGAGCAGTGTATGTGGAGTGAGTATGCCAGTGGTATAGGCATCTGAGCCTGCCCAGGATGGGTCACACTGGGTGGTCAGTGATACTAATCCTTTTTAACAAGGCATTGACATCTCCTCTCTAGCTATTTAACTCCTAGATGGCATCTTCTTTGAATAGAAGTCTGTTATCTCTATGAAAAATCTGTTGGTTAGTGTAGCCACCTTCTTCAATAATCTCATCTCCAGATCTCTGGATAACATATTGTAGCTTCTACATCAGCACTTACTGCTTCTTCTCATGCTTTGATGTTATGAAGGTACCTTCTTTCCTAAAACCTCAAGAAACAATCTCTGCTAGCTGCAAGGTCTCCAGCTTCCTCACTTCTCTCAGCCTTTCATTAATCGAAGAGAGTTAGGGCCTTGCTCTGTATCAAGCTTTGGCTTAAGGAAATATTAAGGATGGTTTGATATTCTATCCACACTATTAAAATGTTTTCCATGTCAACAATAAGGGTATTTTGCTCTCTTAATGTGTATATCTTCACTGAAAGAGCACTTCCCTTCAAAACTTTTCCTTTTCATTCAAAATTTGGTTAACTATTAGGTGCAAGAGGCCTAGTTTTCAGCCTATGTCAGCTTTTTTTCCCCCATATAAATGGAATAACCTTATATGAGGGCCCTATGCAGACGATATGAATGGCTTAGCTTCAGGAGATGCTCTTTCCAATAGCTTTCTGAAAGGTGCACCTGGGAGATTTGCAGAACAATGACTGGAAAAAAATGTTATCTTGCTAAAAATATACAGAGTCTATATGTTTACTGCTGGTTTATAGAAATGCACTTGACTTTTAATAATTTTGCTAGAATATATGCAATGTGAAATTTAGAATCTTAACTATTTTAAGTGTATAATTCAGTAGTGTTAGGTACGTTTCTATATTGTGAAACCAATCCTCAGAATTATTGTATTTTTATCTTTCAAAGCTGAAACTCTACATTCATTAACAACTGTGTTTCATAACCTATTTCCTTAGTGCGTAGCAACCACTAGTCTACTTTCCATCTATAAATTGGACTGCTTCAGTTATTTCAAATAAATGAAATTGTTAATTATTTGTATTTTCATGACTGGCTTAGTTTACTTAACATAATGTTCACGAAGTTTATCTATTTAAATCCTAGTCCTAACCTTAGCATAGTATGCAATTTTCTTCTTTATATTTTATTTATTTATTTATTTTAAGATGGAGTCTCACTCTATTGCCCAGACTGGAGTGCAGTAGCACCATCTCAGCTCGCTGAAACCTCCACCTCCCAAGTTCCTCCTGCCTCATCCTCCCAAGTAGCTGAGACTACAGGCACCCACCACCTTGCCAGGCTAATTTTTGTATTTTTTTTTAGTAGAGATGGGGTTTCTCCATGTTGGCCAGGCTGGTCTTGAACTCCTGACCACAAGTGATCCCTGCCTTGGCCTCCCAAAATGCTGGGGTTACAGGCATGTGCCACCGCACCTGGCTAGTTTCCTTCTATTTAAAAGCTGAATAATATTCCATTGTATGTCTACACCACATTTTGTTTATGCTTCTTCCTTTTGACTATTGTGAATAATGCTGCTGTGGAATTATATTAAACAAGCAAACATAAGAATAATAGGTGTTCCCTAAGGAATAAGAGAATTCCGAAAGTTTGGAAAGCTCATTGAGGAAATGATTGAGAAAAACTTTCCTGGATAAATGCAGCGACTACCACCTGGTTTAACAGGGCTATGCAAAAAGCCTGGTTTAATGTTAAGAACGGGAAAGATATACCTTACTATGGACTGTCCCTCTCCATGAGAGAGACTAGACAGTGGGATATTTGGACTTAATATGACATTGATATCTATGTACAATTCTGGGAATTTGACCTCATTGTAAACCCCATTGTGTAGAGATCTAGACATCCAAATACAAGAAGCTCAAAGAGCAACTGGGAAGTTCATTGCTAAAACATCATCACCAAGGCACATAGTCATCACGTTATCCAAACTCAGCATAAAGGAAGGAAACTTAAGAGCTGTGAGAAAAAAAGCCTCAGGTAACTTGTAAAGAAAAACCTATCATATTAAAAGCAGTTTTCACAGCAGAAGCTTTGCAAGTCAGAGGGATTGGTGTCCTATCTTTAGCCTCCTTAAACAAAATAATCATCAACCAAGGATTTTGTATCCAGTGAAACTAAGCTTCATAAATAGAGAGACATGGTCTTTTTTCAGGCAAAAAAATGCTAAGAGAATTCACCAGTCCCAAACCAGCACTACCAAAAATGCTAAAAGGAGTTCTAAATGTTGAAGCAAAACCTCAAAATACACCAAAATGAAACCCCCTTGAAAGATACATCTCACAGGACTTATAAAACAATAATACAAAAAAAAAAAAAAACCCCAAAGTATTCAGGCAACAACTAGCATGATGAATAGAACAGTACCTCATATGTCAATATTAATGCTGAATGTAAATGGCTTAAATGCTCCACTTAAAAGATACAGAATGGCAGAATGGATAAAAATTGAGATACTGCCATTAATCCTTTTGGATAAATACCCAAAAGCAGAATTACTAAGTTTTGTTAATTTGTACTTGATTTTTCATTTGCTATTTGTATCCAACAAATTGCTGAATTATTCCATAAATTATAATTTCATATTGAAGATATTTTGAATATTCTTGTTGTACAATTATATAATTTAAAAGTAAAATTTTCATACTACTTTTCAATTAATAGTTTTATTTCATACACTAATGAGCTGGCTAAGACATTTAGTACAATGTTCAATAAAAGTCAGTCTATACAATATCTTTATTTTGTTAATAGCCTCTGCAGTAAAACTTTCAAAGTATTAACATAGTGCTTTTGTACATATCTGTGATAGTTTAAGAAAGTTAGCTTCTAATCTTAAATTTGCTTTTTCTTTACTGTAAAGGGTATCAATTTTTATTAAAAGTTATTTTTCTACATCTACTGTAGTAAGCACATGATGTGTTTCTTTAATTTGAAAATATGACCAACTTTAGTAATTCACTTTTGCATTTTAAGCCAAACTAACATTTTCATAAAAGCTTAAATTGGAAATGATATATCACTGATTCTATGTAGGTAACTCAGATTGGCCACTAATTTCCTTTACTTTTATTTTGTTTGAAATATCAAACTTCTGTGCATACTTAATAAAAACAAGTAATATGAATTTTTATTTCCTTCTAATGAGTATCTTCTTCTCCTACCCCCACACCCTGCTCTCTCCCACCCCCACACTCTGCTTTCTCCCCCTTTTCTGCTTTGCTAAAATTTCAGTACAGTGCTGAATAGGAGTAATAAAAGTGGCCTTCTTTGCCTTGATTCTGATCTTACAGTGAACATATATCATTAAGCATTATGTTAGCAATTCGTTTTGCATAAATTCCTTTTCCAGTTAAGTATATTTCCTTCTAACTATTATTTAATCAGATGTTTTTCATGAATAGATACTACATTTGTTATATGCTAAATTCTTTTTCTGCATCAATTGATACAATCTTTTTTTTCTTCTATAGATATAGGATATGGCAAAATAAATTGATTGATTTTCAATTAATGAACCAGACTTACATCCCCACGATAAACTATATTTGGATGTGTTGTATTATGTATTTTATATATTTTTGGATTTCATTTGCTAATATATTGAAAATTTTGTTTATATGTTCATAAGTTTCCTAAAGTAGTAGGATACAAAGTTAACATACAAAAACAAGTTACATTTTTGTATGCCAATAATAATACATTCTTCAGACATAGCAGATACTCAGGAATAAAAGGAAGTAAAATACTTGTACACTGAAAACTAAAAATGTTGGTGAAAAGAATTACGGAAGACACAAAAAAATAGAATGATATTTTGTGTTCATGGATTGCAAGATTTAATATTGTTAAAATGTTCATTCTACCCAAAGCAATTTACTTACTCAGAAAAATTTTTATTAAAATTCCAATGGCATTTTCACATAATTAGAAAAAAAATTAAAAATTTATATAGAAGTTCAATAGACCACAGGTAGGAAAAGCGATCTTGAGAAAAAAAGCAAACACATCACACTTTCTGATTTCAAATTATATTACACAGTTATCATAATTAACACATTATGGTACCGCAACTAAATGGCAGTTACATAGACATGCAATTAAATGGCAGTTACATAGACCATGGAACAGAATAGAGAGCACAAAAATAAATCCAAGCATGTGTGGTCAACTAATTTTCAACAAAGCCACCAAAAAACACAGTGAGGAAAGGATTGTTTTGTCAATAAATGGTGTTAGAACAACTAGCTATCAACATGCAAAAGAATGAAACTGGACTCTTTTGCTATAGTATACACAAACATTAACTTAAAATTGATTAAATACCTGCACTTCAAAATCTGCAACTGTAAAATTCTCAAAGGAAAAACAGAAAAAATATCCTTGCCATTGGCCTTGATAATAATTTTGTGGATATGTCACCAAAAGCTCAAACAACAAAAGCAACTGTAAGTAAGTTGAGCATTAAACTAAAAAGGTTCTGTGCAACAAAGGAAACAATGAATAGAAGGAAAGGCATTTTCACATAACTAGAAAAAATTTCTATGGATTGGGAGAAAATATTTGAAAATCAGATGTCTAATAAGGGGTTAATATGTAAAATACATAACTAACTCAAACAACTTAATAGTAATTTAAAAAAACTCTGATCACAAAGTGGACAAAGAATCTGAATAGACATTTTTCCAAAAAAGGCATAAAAATGATCAACAGGTATAGGCAAAGGTGTTAAATATTGCTAATCATCAGGGAAATATGAATCAAAAGCACAATGAGATATCAACCTACCCCTGCTAGGACAACTACAATACAACAAACAAGGGATAACAAGTGCTGTTTAAGAGTGTGGAGAAGGAAACCTCTTGTATACTGTTGGTAGGAATATAAATCAGTACAGCCATTATGGAAGAGTATGGAGGTTCCTAAAAGATTAAAAATATCACGTGATCCGACAATCTCACCACTGGGTAACTACACAAAGTGAATAAATTTAGCACCTTGTAGAGATGTCTGCCCATCTGTGTCCATTGCAGCGTTATTTACAATAGCCAAGGTATAGAAATAATCTAAGTACAATATTGTTATTGTCAAAGTACAGAACTAAGTATACATAAATAAATAAATGGATTTTAAAAATCATAGTATATACACATAATGGAATATGATTCACCCTTAAAAAGAAGATACTGTCATTTATTAAAAAAAAAAGAATGAACTTGGAGGACATTATTATATTTAACGAAATAAGCCAGATACAGAATGAAAAGTTCTGTACAATTTCACTTATATGTAAAATCAATACAAAGGTTGAATACATAGAAATAAAGAATAGAATAAGGGTAACCAGGTGTGGGAAGGGACAGGAAATGGGGAGAAATGATTCAACGGATACAAATTTTCAGTTATGTGTGATCAATTAACCTAAAGATCTAAAGTACAGCATGATGACTAAAGTTAATAGTACTGTATTGTTTTGTGTACTGAAAATTTGCTAAGAGTAGATTTTAGCTGCTCTTATTTTAGTGCTCCACCTCAAACAAAGATGCATAAAATAAATCTTTACTTGGTGAGGTTGGGAGAGAAAGACCAAGAAAGGATCAAGAAAAGTGGAAGATAAGATGCAAAGTATTTATAGGAATATTGAAATAAATTGTCATTGGATTTTTAAAAAAAAGGGATAATGCAAATGAGCACAGTGATAAATTTAAACTATCCTCAAAAGCAGAAAAGTACAAACTCAAGTAGAAAATTTAATTGATATATAGTGAAAGAGCCTTTGAAAGGAAGATATTCTTCCTACTTCATAGATGACAAGAATGAAAAATTTTTTAAAAAGGAATGAAAAATTGATTGTAGAAAGGTGGCAGTTGCATGGGACTGAAAATGGATAGCGCTTCATCACACAAATAATTGACTCTTTACAGTTTTATAAAAACATTTAGCCACTAGTATAGACAAACACTTCAGAGATTTATTAAAGAAAACAAAAATATTTTGATGTGATTTAGACATGAATCCATAAATAAAATAGCTTATTTACTGTAGCAAAAATTATACTGAAATGTAGCAATATCTATGCCACTAAATCTATGAATTTCACAAACCAATAGAAGCCCTTATAATCATCTTTAGGGAAAAAAGGAATATATAGGCATAGTAGGAATGAATCTATGTATTTAGATGGCTTCTGTAAACAGTAGCAATAGCAGGATAACACAGCAAACAGCAGCAACAATGACAAGGCCACGATTAATGAAACCCAACAGACTGTACAATAGTTAAGATCTTCAAAGAGCGTGCTCCAATATGTAGAAAGTTTACTGCACATATTGATTTTCTGAAAAATATTTTCAAACTACATCCTGGCCAAATGAGAAATGAATAAAAATAATCACAAAGGAGAACATTTAGATATGAAAAGCAGTAAGCCATGGAGGCATGTTTCTAAGTTAGGCTACAGTAGATGTTTGCACAGGATTTAGTAGCCAAAGTGAATAACAGAAAGTTGATACAACATCAGGTGCTGCTGCAGCTCGATCACATTGTCACACCTTGGCTGGTTCACCCTGTTGGCAACCAGCGGCTTCAGAACTCTCAGCTCCTTTAAACCCTGATGATCTCCTTGTGCAGTGGTTGAGCTTTAATCCCTTCAGTTTCCACCATATTCTTTTGTTTATTTTCCTCAATTTCTAGGCATGGTTCATATGTACATCTGTGGCAAAGTGTGCCAGTTCTTCTGCAGGTTGCTAGTATCACTGAAGTTGGAGAATAGAAGTGTTCATTGAAAAACATAGATTCCTGTTCGTTCAGTGAATTCCATTTCACCCTGGAAGGGTCTACTTGTCTGGATACCCCTTTTTTGAAATCCAGGCATCAAATGATCCTCCAGAGCACTTCGGCCTATCAATGTGCTAGGATTACTGAGCTTCCGGGCTCAACCCGGATATCACCTTTTTGTGTTTGTCTTTGCTCCCTGCCAGCCAGACTAGCTGACATCAAGACCAGAACCAAATGCCAGGATAACAAATGTATATAGCTTGCTTAAGCCAGTCTCAAAATTGCATAAGATCCTATCACCATAATAAATCCATTTGTATCACTCACAATGATTCTATTCTTCTTCAATACAAAGAATTTAATAATGATTTATGTAATAACAATAAATTCTGTCATAATTTCCAGAATAAACTATGAGAAAGCATAGAATGGGAGAAAGTAGAGAATAATCTAATAAATTATCAACCACATAAAAGCTCTGAGAAAGCGTATTCTACTTTGCAAGAAAAAACATACAGAAGTCGTTATGGAGTTTGGACTAGATTTTAAGTGAACAAAAAGAACCTTTCAGTAAAGTGATTTGCTTGAGAAAAAAAAAGACATTCTGGTTGATTAAGAATGTTATCTTGTTATTTTTTTTCTTTTTGGAGACAGAGTCTTGCTCTGTCTCCAGGCTGGAGTGCAGTGGCATGATCTTGGCATACTGCAACTTCTGCCTCCCAGATTCAAGCGATTCCCCTGACTTAGCCTCCCGTGTAGCTGGGACACAGGCACACGCCACCACTCCTGGCTAATTTTTGTATTTTTACTAGAGATGGGGTTTTACCACATTGTCCAGGATGGTCTCAACCTCCTGACCTCGTGATCCTCCCGCCTTGACCGTCCGAAGTGCTGGGATTACAGGTGTGAGTCACCATGCCCGACCCGGTTACTTTATTATTTTTTAATGGAAAAATAAGGTCCTCTGGTTTACAATGATGGTGCATTTGGCAGGCAGACAGCCCCCACTTCTAATTCACAAAGAAATAGCTGAGATGCCAGTACATGCATGAAGAAATACATCAACCCATCAATCAGAATACTCTGAAAATTTTAACATGATTTGCTGTGAAATTTTATAAATAGTCTTCCTCCATTAGAAATGTAATATGCTTAATAGAGTAAGGGGAGAAATTCTGCTATTCTTTCAGCTTCGACTTCTTTTTTAAATTTTTTTCAATTAACATATACAATTGTATGTATTTATTATGTACATGATATACATAATATATAAACATTGTGAAATGCTTAAATATGGCTAAGTAACAAATGCATTACCTTACATACTTATCATTTTTTGATGAGAAATTTGAACATCTACCCTCTTAGCAATTTTCAGGATATCATCATTAACTAATATATTATCATTAACTAAAGTAACCACCCTGTACACCAGAGCTCTTGAACTTATTTCTTGTATCGAACTCTAATTATGAATGCTTTGAAGAGTATCACTACGATTTCCCCACCCTGTGGAACCACCCCAGCTTCTGGTAACCACCATGCTGCTCTCTAATTCAGTGAGATCAACTTTCTTAAATTCCACATAGTGAAATCATCCAGTATTTGCCTTTCTGCACCGGGCTTATTTCACTTATTTCACTTAGCACACCCTGCTTCAGGAACATCCATACTGTTGCAAACGTGTCTTTTGACTTTAAAGGCAGTGAATGCTTCACAGTGCAGATTGCATCATTCCCTGACATTGACTCCTCAACCCAAGTAAAATTTGCATGTATATTCTCTGGTATGGTTATACCTTTTAAATGGAATAAGCATCAGAAAATATACTCTGTACTTTGTAAATGAGATGAAATATTTAAATTTTAAATTTCCATTTATTGCTGCCTTTGAGTTAAATGTGTGTGTGTAGTTTCAATAAGAAATGTGATGAGGAATATTTTGGCTCCTGACTGATAAGACAAGCTCATGCTTAAATCCTTCTTATAAACTAACTTGAAATTTAAGGATAGAAAGAGGACAGACATACTTGACTACAGATTTCTGTGGACAAACTAACATAGGACAGAGGAGACTGGAAGAAAGTAATTTCAACTAGAGAGCATAAAGCACCAAGCCAGTGGGATGGGATAAAATGAGTTAAAGGTTTATACACTTACAAAAAGAAATAATGACACACGAATGAGTGAACAAATCTGACTCTTAAAATGATTATTGAGCTGTGTTAAGTCTACGGCTATACTGTTTTGAGATCAAAGAGGAGTTTCAGAAAATTCAACATTAATTTGCACTATTTTTGTCAGCTGTGAAATCATATGGGAATCAAACCTTATCTAAAAAGGTTATTTTTGTATTCTTTGGTCGATCACAGAAAGTTAGACATTTTTAAACTTGCAATGGGCTTTTGGATTTAACAGCTTCAATTATGGCCACTGAATATATAAAATTTAACTCAGTAATAAAACAAAATATCTGGGGAACTAGACTACATTTTATGTTGTCAAAATATAATTTTTAAAAAGTTAACAGCATGACTCAAACAAATATGACATGAAAATGTGTCAAAAGTTTATTAACTCACTAATGAGGAAAACAGTAAAATGATAAAACTAACTTAAAGGTTATTTAGAAAAACTGAGCATTGAAAGTCATTTTGACAAAAATAATAAAATGTTTTAAAATAATGTGGCCCAGTTATCTATAAAACAAGTACATGTCTTATGGGGCAATAAAATTTTGAACCCTGCTATTTTCTTCTCCGTGGGACAGAATTCTTCATGCTAGCAATCACATAGTCTGGGCTCAAATGAAATAATGGTAACACGGACATTCCCTGACATGGTTGAGCTTGTTAATCAGTAGCTCATATGGCATTGAAATTATACAGTACATATGTTCTTTTGCTCATTTTCAGATTTTGGGTACTTTTTCTCTACAGTTCATTTACAACAGAAGAAACTGGCAGGTCATATTAATTCTTATAATAAACATAATAAAAGTATTTGAGTTTATGATGAAAGATGCACTTCTATAAATGAATGATGATACTGTTTATGTAAAATTCGATTATAAAATATTAAATACCAAACAATTTTATCTTTATAAAATCAAAAGGAATGCATATTTGATCTCAACTGATAATTATGGCTGTCCATATATGTCCATTCCATATATACTTTACTTACAGAAATATGGTTGGTAATATTTTTAAAAATAAGTGTCATTGCTGGCTATGCAATATATCTATGTAACAAAGCTGCAATTTATCCCCAAATATGTAAAAAAATTTAAAGAAAAAGAAACAGGAATAAAAAAATTAGAAAGTAAGTGCATACAAACGTTGTCAATGACCACAGCTTTAATCACGGGTTGCTTTTCACAACTATTTTAATTCCCACAGTTAAATATTCATTTGTTAGTAATTTTTTGGTAACTAGATATTTAATATTAACCCATCATTTTTATTATCAAGGAAAAGGATAGTGATGACTAGAAACAAGTCATAAAATGACAGGGAAGAGAATGGGAATGGTCCTATGGAAGATAAACTTTTAAGTCTGTCATGATTGGTGTGGAAAGATGCCAAAGGCATACCAACCTGCTTTTGAACTTACAGATACAGTGGTCAATTATTTTACAAGCCAATTTTAGACATTTAGCAAAGCTTCACTTAGCCAATTTTGTCCGTTTACACTCAATATAAAGTTATTTTTAAAGGGTTGATTTGGGCAGCTAAGCAGATTCAGCTATAGCATCTGACATCTGCTGCTTAGCAAATAATAACATTAGTAAAGAAAGAAGAATTTCCACAATAGTGGATTAGATGGTTTAGGAAATCACTGGACAACTTTAATTATAACTCTTTTTTCATATTTAAAAAAAGAAAGAAAGAGAAAGAAAACAAACAGGAAGAGCTCTGCAAGAGAATGAGACTTCCAAATGAAGTAAATTTTGCAATCTGGATAGAAGACACATTTTTATTTATCGGGGAAAATTACTCACACTTAAATAATACACTTCAGTTTCTTTTTTATTCTTTAGAGTGAAATATGCCTGTATCTCTGCAAGTTGATATCCAAGGTTAAAGGTAAATGTCTCCCTTCCTTTCTTTCTTTTATGTTTATTTCTGTCAGCTTATAGGGAATGCATATCATAGCAACACCAATGTCTAGGCAAGGAAAACGTCATAATTTCTCTAAGTAATATTGCAATATTAGTTTACCAGGAAAGAGACAAAATCCTTTGGAGACTGTAAAGGAAACACACCAGAAAGCAACAGACCAATGTGAGTAAAAAGCATCTGGCCATACCCATACTTTCTGTGCACAGAATCCTAGGAATTTAAATTAAGGAACCATAATGTTGATACATTTTTAGCATCCTTTGTAACATGGCCTTCATGCTATGAAACAGAGCACTAAAGGACTTGCATTATTGTTTTCAGTGCTATTTAAATCCTTGTGTATGTTAAATTTGTATAAAATGGTTGAACACAACTCAGTCCAGACTGCTATAGTAAAATACAATAGATGGGGTAGCTTAAACCATAAAAATTTATTTCTCATAACTCTGAAGGAGGTACTGGCAGATCCAATATTTGATGAGGGCACTCTGGTTTGTAACGGATTTTTTTTTCCTATGTACTCATATGGTAGACAGAGAATGGGAGAAAACAAACTCTCTCATGTCTCTTCTTATAAGGGCACTAACTCCTTTCATGAGGGCTCAAGCCTAATGACCGAAATAACTCCCAAAGTCCCCATTTCCTAATACCATTACATTGGATGTTAGGATTTCATTGTCTAAATATTGGATGGTCACCAACATTCAATTCCATAACAATATATCAATAAGCATTAAACGTCTATAATACGTCCAAAATCATCAAAGTGATGTTATGAGATAACAATGTGAAAAAAAAAAACAGTTTGGCAAACATTCTTGGTGTGAGTAAATAGATTTGAGCTTGGAGGTTCATGGTCTTCAATTCAAATGTCTTTCAAGAGACCAAAGTGTCTATTTCAATAGAAACATGTAAAAAATAATTCACCATGGCAAATAAAGTATTTTCTTATCATAGAAAAATATTTTCTTTTCTTTACCATTTTTTTTTTAATGACACAGTTTCACTCTTGTTGCCCAGGTTGGAGTGCAGTGATGCTATCCTGGCTCACCACAACCTCTGCCCCCCGGATTCAAGCGATTCTTGTGCCTCAGCCTCCCAAGTAGCTGCAATTACAGGCATGTGCTACCACGCCTAGCTCATTTTTTTATTACTGAGATGAGGTTTCTCCATGTTGGACAGGCTGGTCTCGAACTCTGAATCTCAGGTAATCCACCCACTTTGGCCTCCCAAAGTGCTGGGATTACAGGCTTGAATCAGCATGCCCAGGCTGTTTCTAAGGGATCTTAACAATATGTCACTTTACATGAGTGAAACCAAAGTTAATAGATTTGTTTTTGTTGAATCATGTATAGAATAACAAATACTTTGTTATGTATTATAGTTCATGATTAATCTTTCAATATCATTCATATTTTAAAATGCACTATAAAAACGATAATTAAAATAATTATCTGAAATTTAAAAAATATCTTTGCATTTAAAATGTAAATCATTTGCGATAGACACAATTTTAAAATAAGTATGTTTGTCTTTGTAATTATTTTCTCCAACCTTTGTATAACATGCCCTTATGTGGTCAAATGAAATTATAATTTTCTTTCAGATAAAACCCATGGGCAGCCCTTTAATCTATTTTTTAGATAATTGGTTAGTTACGCATTTCTCTCTCCATCTCATTTTTCTCCCAATTTATTATGACAGAATGCATATACGTGGTCCCAAATAAGTCACGTCTATCACATGTGAATCTCCATTTCTCTACAAAATTCACATGGATTATCCTTTCTAATTTACCTCTCAGCCCTCATCACTTTGAATCAGCCTTTTTAATGAACCACTTCTTTACATCTGTGCCTACTTTAAAATGGTCTTATAGTTGAATATACATACAATGATGAAATTGAAAGGCAGTGTAGTATAAGTATGTCAGCAAGCATGAAATTTCCAAAGTTCATGAGACTATAAATGTCTAAAGATAATTAAATCTCAGAATCTTATCCTCTATTTACATGCTTCTTTAAAACTTATCTTCTAAGAATTCATCTGCCAATCCTTTCTTGCCTACTCTTTCACAATTTTCCTTTTGTATATCTCTCACATATCTGAAATCTTGCCATAGAACAATAACCTGGGAGTAAAAATTTCTGGCATAACAAAAGGACATTTCAAAATACAGTACTTAACTGATGAAATCTCTCATATCAAATTAAGAGCTACATAGGCCATCACAGGAAAAAATGTTCAACATCACTAATCATTAGAGAAATGCAAATCAAAACAGCAATGAGATGCTATCTCACACCAGTCAGAGTAGCTATTATTAAAAAGTAAAAAATTAACAAAAAGTATCAAGGTTGTGGAGAAAAGGGAACACTTGTATACTGCTGGTAGAACTGTAAATTAGTTCAGCCATTGTGGAAAGAAGCTTGGCTATTCCTCAAAGAACTTGAAACAGAATTACCATTTGAGCCAACAATCCCATTACTGGTTATATACTCAAAAGAATATAAACTGCCTTACCATAAAGACACTTGCATGTGCATGTTCATTGCAGCACTGTTGACAATTGCAATGACAGGAGTCAACCTAGACGCCCGTCAGTTGTAGACTAGATAAAGAAAATGTGGTTCACATACATCGTGGAATCATACACAGCCCTTTATGGTCTTTATTGTGTCTTTTGCAGCAACATGGATGGAGCTGGAGGCTATTATCCTCAGCATACTAATGGGAACAGAGAACCAAATCCTGCATGTTCTCACTTGCAAGTGGGAACTAAACAACATGAACACATGGGAAGCACAAAGAGGGAACCAGCCGACGCTGGGGCTTACATTACGGTTGAGTTAGGAGGAGGAACAGGATCAGAAAAAAATACCTATTAGGCATTACGCTTATTACATGGGTGACAAAATAATCTGTACACCAAACCCCAGTGACCACAGTTTACTATATAATAAACCTACACATATACCCTTGAACCTAAAATAAAAGTAATAATGAAAAAGTCATATAGAGCATAAAATTTTATTTTTAATCATACATACCAAAATTTATATACAGTGTTTAGATAATATTTTACTAATAATTTTATAAAAAGGTCAACTGAGAAGAAACTATTTAAAACTTAATCACTCAAACATCAGAAAATTACCAGTATGCTTTGTGCTTCTTTCCTGTCACTAATTCCACCAATTACAATGTAAGCCCTATCTTGATTCTCAGCATCCAAAGATGAGTTTTTTCTATCTTGATATAGATTCATATAGAACATAATCTTGGATTTGAGTCTTCCACAAATATTATCCTTATGAGACTATTCCATATCATTCTATGTACTTATTCTAATTATTATTCTATTCCATAACAAAATGCTGTTCTGAAGTTGATGAGCATTTAGCTGATTTACAGTTTCTGATTTTAATGGAGAGTGTAGATTTCTTCTTGCAAAAAGTGTATACATATTTCTGTTAGCTATTCACCTGGAAAGAAAATTGCTGAGTTATAGGCTATTCATATGTTTACTTTTTGAAAGATATTCTATCACATATCATTACCAACAGTACTTATGATATTTTAAGCAGTTTGAGACCTCCTAGACATTTTGTTTTTGATATATTAGACATGCCAGTGTTTATATAGTGACATTTGCAAGTAATGTAACTGAGGGTCTTAGCCTTTAAATTAATTTTGAATTTTCTTTCTTTCCATCCAAATTTCAGAATATAGCCTGTGCTTTCAGAACTTTTTTTTTCCTGAGACAAAGTCTCACTCTGTTGCCCAGGCTGGAGTGCAATGGCATGATCTCTGCTCACTGCAATCTCCACCTCTCAGGCTCAAACAATTCTCCTGCCCCAGTCTACTGAGTAGCTGGGATTACAGGTGTGTACCACCACATCTGTCCAATTTTTTGTATTTTTAGTGGAGACAGGGTTTTACCATGTTGTCCAGGCTGCTCTCAAACACCTGACCTCAGATGACTGCTCACCTCAGCCTCCCAAAGTGCTGGGATTACAGGAATGAGCCACCACCATGCCTGGCCCAAAACTTGTTGTTTATCTTCCTTTCCCACCAGGACATTCCATGCCCAGCACTCTCTTATTTAATTATGTGCTTGCTTAGAAATTCTTCAGGCAATATTAAACTATACTACAAGGCTACAATAACCAAAACAGCATGGTACTGGTACAAAAACAGACATATATATATCAACAAAACAGAATAGAAACTTAGAAACAAAGTCAAACATCTACAATTGTTTGATCTTCTACAAGGCAGACAAAAACAAGCAATGGAGAAAGGACTCTCTATTGAATGAATGGTGCTGGGTTAACTGTTGAAACATATGACAAAGACTGAAGTTGGGTCCCTACCTTTTACTATATACAAAAAATTAAGTCAAAATGAATCAAAGATTTAAATGAAAGACCTCAAACTATAAACATTTTAGGCAATGACTTTGAAAATACTCTTCTTGATATCAGCCTTGCAAGGAATTTAGGGGTAAGTCTGCAAAAGCAATTGTAACAAAACCAAAACCAAAAATGTGGGACCTAATTAAACTAATTATTAATTAAATTACTAATTAGTAAATTTGAAAGATTCTGCATAGCAAAACACCAGTTAATTAACATCAGTTAATTTTTTCATATTTCACTATTTGTCAACTTTGTACTTTGTTGTAGTTTTTGAACTATTACTTTTTTATTATTTTTTTAATCGATACATAATAGTTGTACATATTTTTGAAGTACGTGTGATACTGCTGGTGATTATCTTGGTGCTGAATATTCAATTTGGGTTTTCTTTTGGGGAGTGAAGCCAGATTACTTGTGTTCTGCCATTTTGGTAAAATCACTCCACTGAGGTATTTTTTTCTTTCCTCTCTTTTCTTTTCTTTTCTAACAGGTCTGTTTATCTGGCTGGAGTACAGTGGCACAATCACAACTGACTGCAGCCTCAGAGCCCTGGAGTCCAGCAATCTTCCAAACTCAGCAACTTTTGCAAATGGAATTACATGTGCACACCACTACACCTGGATAATTCTTTTATTTTTCATAGAGACAGGGTCTCACTATGTTGCTCAGGTTGGGCATGAACTCTCAGGTTCCAATTATGTGGTCAATTTTAGAGTAAGTGTGATGTGGTACTGAGAAGAATGTATATTCTGTGGATTTGGGGTGGAGAGTTCTGTTGATGTCTATTAGGTCCACTTGGTCCAGATTTGCATTCAAGTCCTGGATATCCTTGTTAATTTTCTGTTTCGTTTATCTGTCTTGTATTGACAGTGGAGTGTTAAAGTCTCTGAGAAAACATGGACACAGGGAGGGGAACATAACACACAGGAGTCTGTTGGGGGTGGGAAGCTAGAGAAGGAATAGTGAAGGGTAGGGAGGTTGGGGAGGAATAACATTGGGAGAAATACCTAATGTACGTAACAGCAGGATGGAGGCAGCAAACCACCATGGCATGTGTGGACCTATGTAACAATCCTGCAAGATCTGCACATGTACCCCAGCACTTTAAGTATAGGAAATTAATTAATTGAAAATCACTTTTAGAGACAAAAACAGTAAAATATTTGTAACATACTTTTTAAGTGAATAGTGTTTTAAAATTGTAATTAGTTAGAATATTTATGTATTCAGGAAAAGAAGAAAATAGAGTCAGGCATACTCAGGTGAAGGGCGCACACTAAAGCTGTAACAATGCTACCCCTGGGTAATGGGAATACAAAAATGCCCATTATTTTGTTGTTACAGGTTTATTTTTATACATTTTACATGGTTAACATCAATATGAATTGTTTTATAATGTGAACAAGGATTCAAACTGAAAAAATAGAAGGTTGTCATTTTGTCAAGATCAGTTTTAAAATGAATTGAATTTCTAAATAATATTTATAATGTTCTAAATAATATTTATAATTATCTAAATAAATGCAGTAATTTAATGTATTCCAAGGGCTTACTAAATGTGCAAATGTACAAACTTTTATTTCAATATTTGTTTTCAGAAGAATAAAACAGTATTTCTCTAAATCTTTACTTACTTTTTCTGTAATGTTTACTCTTAGAAAATAAATTTGATGCCATTTATTTATGATGATATGCCAAATGCAGGTTGTTATTTCTTACAGTTACAATTTATTGTTATAATTCAACAGAATATAAAATTGGAAAAGATTGTAGAAAAACGACTTTTTGTTTTTGATTGTGAAACTACTGACAGAGAAGACCTGGCAACATGATCAATCAGTTGCAAAACTGGGTTCTAGGCAAGTAATAATAGGAGATAGACATGGCAGAGAGAAGAGAGTCATGCATACTTCTGAGTCTAACTTAGTCCTCTGCCGAAATATTAATATGTTATGTGATGGTCCCTTATATAACTGAGGTTCAATAATTCATTAGAAGGACTCACAGCATTCAAAAGTTATTATAATCAAGGTTGTAGTTTATCATAGCAAAATTACACAAACCAAATCAGCAGAGGGTAAGTGCATTGAGCAAAATCTGTAAGAAATCAAGTACATAATCTTTCCCAGTGGAGCAGCATAGGACCCACTTAATTTTTCCAGCAAATAATGTGACAAAATGCATAAGTATTGTCTCTAAGGAAATATCAGAGAATCAGTATCCAAGGTTTGCACAGAAGCTGTTGCTGTAGCACCCTCTATCCTGTGGTCAACCTACAGAGCAGGATAGGTCAGCATCCAAAATTTGGTTTGGATATTAAGGCTGATGAATAATTGTTTGCCCACCAAGTTTCTAGACACCAGCCAAGAGCCAACTTGGCCAGCAGACCTGAGGGACTCAGCACCCAAAAGTTGTTACTCTCAAGGTTATAGTTTATCATAGCAATATTATACATATCGAAATCAGCAGAAGAAAAGTGCATTGAACAAAATCTGGAGGAAATAAAGTACATGAATCCAAGGGTTGCCTAGGATAAAAGTTGTAAGCCGACAGTGTTAACTCTTGTTTTTGTTTGTTTGTTTGTTTGTTTGTTTTCACATGTGTACACTCACTGAAATTTAAATTAATTACCTGGCCGCTTGGATTGCATAGGATTTTTGTAGCGCCGGGCGCGATGGCTCACGCCTGTAATCCCAGCACTTTGGGAGGCCGAGGCAGGTGGATCACAAGGTTAAGAAATTAAGACTATCCTGGTCAACATGGTGAAACCCCATCTCTACTAAAAATACAAAAATTAGCTGGGCATGGTGGCACATGCCTGTAATCCTAGCTACCCAGGAGGCTGAGGCAGGAGAATTGCTTGAACCCAGGAGGTGGAGGTTGCGGTGAGACGAGATCATGCCATTGCACTCCAGCCTGGGTAACAAGAGTGAAACTCCGTCTCAAAAAAAGGATTTTTGTATCAAGGTATTAGAATTTGTTAACTAGACTTCTACCCCTTATGTAACCTGCAGATAGTAGGACATATTCAAGTAGAGATATTGATATGTAGTACTCAAATGGTATGTTGTGCACAATATTTTGTCTGTCCAGAGTTTAGATTTTTTTCTGGGTCATCAACTTTGAACATTTTCTTCTAACTCTCTTTATGTAGTGTGAATTGATGAAGGGGATCTGATGGGGAACATATCTACTGGATTGCCAAGGCATAGTGTCTTAACAACCAAGCAATTAATGTGTTGAATAGATTGTTGCCTTCTTGCCCTCTCTGCCCTGAGTGGTTTGTAGTTTGTATCTGTAGTTGTCTTCATATATAATCTAATTATTTTGCGTGATCTTTGCCTAAAAAGCTACTATTTCTATTTCTATAGTTACAGATATGCACATATTTATATCAGTTCCCATATACTTTAGTTTGTCTTTTTTATGAGAAATCAATTAATACATATGTTTGAACAAACCTTGTGCAATATGAAAATAGAGTTTAGTTAACTTACATCTATGTTTGGTGAGTATTATCAGTATGCTTTCAAAGTTGTTAACACTTTTCCATTTGAAGGTTATCGTTTTAAAATTTAATTATCTTTAGATATGAGATGAATCAAGTTTCCCTTTTTGCAGCAAAGTTAAAATTCTTTTAATGAATAGGAGTTTGAAGATGTATGCAAGGAATGGCACCATTTATTAAAGTAATTATACTTTGAATACTTAGCTACAAATTTTATACCTCCTGGCTGAGGAGTAAAATTGAAATAGCAAACATATTATAATGCAATTTACAATATAATTAGTTGTCAGTAGCATTATGTATTTCATGTAACTCCATTATTAAAACATTTGCAATTTACATAATCAGACAAATAATTTAATGAGTTTGACATAGAAGAGGTTTTTTTCCTACTTATAATAAAAGGCTATTTACAAATAGAAGTAATGGCCAGTTTTAGATACAGGGACAGGTTAAGAACCATAAACCAGTTCAAGATATTTAACTCAAATAAAGTAAAATATGTATTTTATTGTATTTATTGACTTGTTTTGAGACAGAATGTTTCCAGGTTTTGGGGTTCAGGGGAGCCCTCAGCTCCCTGAGAGGATGATTCTCCAGGTTCTTGGTCTGTCACTCTCTCAAGAATGGGAGAGGAGACCATGGTGCAGTACATTTGTAAAGTAAATACCAGACTCAAAAAGTTTTTGCAGAAAAGTGATTTATTTAGTTAGAGAAAGAGAAAGGGAGAGGAAGAGAGAAAGCTTCCACTAGAGAGAGTGTGGAAGGGAACCCCAGAGGAGAAATCCAGGAGAGAGAAAGACAGCATCCCCGAAGGGAGTGTTAGTGAAAAGGGGTCCAAACATGGACTCCCAAAGGGATGTGGAAGAAGCGGACTTTAAACCTGGGAGGAATTCCTCCCTCTCCAGGTCCCTTGGCCAATGAAGTAAGTTCCTTAGAACTTCCGCTGGAGTAATAGACTTTTGACCGTGCCCACAAAATTTTAAAAAAGACAGTTAAATCTCCCGGATGGAGAGAGATGGGAGTAGGGTATGGTGCTGGGAAGTTCTTGCCCTTAAAACAATTCCCCCTCATGGACCCGGAAAGAGAACACATTCCCTCAAGAGTTTCAATCCATCCCACAGGCTGGAGTGCTGCTGCATGATCTCAGCTCACTGCAACCTTCAGCAGCCTGGTTCAAGCAGTATCTCACAACTCAGCCTCCCAAGTAGCTGGGACCACAGGCGCTTGCCACCATACCTGGCTAACTGATGTATTTTTAGTAGAAATGAGGTTTCACCATTTTGGCCAGGCTGGTCTGGAACTCCTAACCTCAAGGGATCCTCCTGCCTTGGCCTCCCAAGGTGCTGGGATTATGGGTATGAGTCAATGATCTCTGCCAGAAATATATTTTAGTGTTAAAGTGTGCTTCTGTTTATTTATTTTTGTTTTTTCTATGTGAAAGGTTCAACAAAATGGTGAAATGGTTTCATGGTTTTACCATGTAAACATGAATACATTTTATATTAACCATGAAATGATATATAATATTTCCCTTAACAGTTAGAAACATATTTAAAACATGACTTTGTTTTTATTCTGTTTTAATAATTCAGAATACATTTTAAAAATAATTTGAATTACATCTTTTATTTTTATTATTATTTTTTGAGACAGAGTTTCGCTCTTGTTACCCAGGCTGGAGTGCAATGGCGCGATCTCGGCTCACCGCAACCTCCGCCTCCTGGGTTCAGGCAATTCTCCTGCCTCGGCCTCCTGAGTAGCTGGGATTACAGGCACTCGCCACCACGCCCAGCTAATTTTTTGTATTTTTTTTTTTAGTAGAGTCAGGGTTTCACCATGTTGACCAGGATGGTCTCGATCTGTTGACCTCATTATCCACCCACCCTGGCCTCCCAAAGTGCTGGGATTACAGGCTTGAGCCATCATGCCGGGCCCTGAATTACATCTTTACTGTATATGTTGCAAGTGTATCACCTGAATCTGGGCTGTTATCCATGCTAGGGTCCAGGAGCATTTAGGAACACTGGAAAATAAGCTAGATAGGCTCAATAGAAGCCTCTTTTGAGAGGAGTAGAGGCCCCTCTTAAAAGAAAACTCATAGTTTCTTAAGGGAAAACTAGACTCATAGTTTCTTAAGGGAAAACTAGACTGGGCTGTAAAAGCTAGATTCTTCAATTTTGGATGAGAGAAATTCTGATTAGAGCCAGATGTCTGCCACTGGATTTATATAAATTTCATGACATAGTTTGAGGTCAAATTGGGGCTGAAATTACAGGATTACTTTAAAATTTATGCAAAACACAAGTTAAGACTTTTTTTTTTTCATTGCCTGGAACTTTATAATATAGGGTAATCTGAAAAAGTTTAACTTTGCAGTGGGTTTAGGGATTAGGATTACAGAAGGAAACACAATTTCCATGCACACAAATGGTAAATAAGGGAACTGTAATGGTGTCTTTTGTTACAAGTGCAACTGAAATACTCCAGGCTTCTCACAGAAAAAATTGTGTACTATTTTATAGGGCTCTGAGGTCTTTGTAAGGAGGAGTCAGTAATAAAGTAGACTATTATTGTTTCAGTTAATTTGTTATCATCATTATTGTGTCTTGAGAAGCCTACACTGTACTTCCAATTACAGGTGTCAAATTCTGGTCAATTTAGAACAATAATCTTTTGTCCTTCCTTGCTGCAGCTATGTTTGATGGCAGTGCTGATTTAGCACTGGGTGGAACTCAGGACATATTTTGCACCACCTCTGTCTTTTCTTGGAAAAAAATCAGGTAAAAAGTAAGAAATGCCTTAAATAAGAATAAAATCTAGAAGTTTTGTAGGTTTCTTGTTTTTATTTTAGATCTTTTGCACCCAACACAGTACTGTGCACATCTCTTCTTGTAAGTATTATTCAATCACCTGTTCTATCTACACAATTGCTAGCTAGAGTGGGCATCTACATCCTATGAGCTGTAGACCAGATTCAGTCCATGGTCTGTTTTTTAATTTTTTAATTAATTAATTAATTTTTAACCACTAGCTAAGTATTGCTTAACGTGTTTTAAAAGGGTTGTTAAAAAGAAATAGGGGGAGGAGAAAGAGAAATGGGACAGTATATAGACTGCAGAACCTAAAATATTTATTTCTTCACTTTTTAACAAAGTAAAAACTTAAATTGTTAATTTTTGCTGCAGCACTTTCAGTATTACTTTCAGCAGTGATGGAAATAGTTTAGATCACAGATATCCAATACAGTATTCACTCTTAAATGAGTAATTATTTAGCACTTAACCTGTGGATAGTATTACAGAAGAAATGAATTTTCTTGCTGTTTCATTTAAAATGTTATATTTAAGTATAAATGCCACATGACTGGTGGCTACCATACAGTAGAGAGGAGAAAAATGTAAGCTACTAAAAGGTAGAGTCTAAGGGATATTCTAAAGAATTGAGGATTAAATTTTAATGTGCATAGAAACCACCTGGGATCTTTGAAAAACGGATTTGAATGTGGTAGATCTCAAATGAGGTCTGAGACTCTGTTTCTTAGAAATTTTCAGGTAATGTTGCTAAGCAATAGTGTTCAGATCATACTTTAAGAAGAAAGGCAGAATATCTTGAGAATAGCAGGTATCAAATTGTTGAATAAATGAGTTTTACGATGTTATTTTCAGGAATTCTTTGAATCAAAAACTCATGACCATAGATGATACTTAATCTAGGACTGTCTGAGTGGTAGCTCCTAAGCTATCTGTCACCCCATCAATTGCTTTCCAAAGGTATGAAATCTGAGAGTGTATTGGACCCCAAGTTATTTTCTAGAAATTATTCTGGGTATGTGTTTGCACACATGTGTGGTTGAAAATGTTAAAACTGGTCACTAATTGAGTGCTATTATAATAAACAATTATGTTGGACTATGCCATGTAACAAAAGCTCTAAAAGAAATGTAACTTAACAGAGCCCAAATTTGTAAAGAGTAGGAACACTTAAAATAATGAATCCTAAAAGAGACGAGGATTAACTGCATGATCTCTAGAACAAAATTTCTTATTAATGATAGTGCCTAGACTCCAACCCAGGCACTATCACTAACAGACTTTGTAATTTTGGTATATTACGTACCCTGTTTGTGGCTGTGGCATCATTTCTGAAAGGAGGAGGAATATATACATATATGTGTGTGTGTGTGTGTGTGTGTGTGTGTGTGTGTGTGTATACACTGTACTGCCAGTTACAGGTGTCAAATTCTTGTCAATTTAGAATGATAATCTTCCATTCTTTACCAGTTTAGAATCATAATCTTTGTTGTTTACCTTTTTTAACTCATAATTCCCATTATAACCTTTTAAAAATTTATATGTGTCTATATACATTTATATATTACATATATAATATATTTATATACATTTATAAATATAAATGTATATATACTTTATATATGTGTGTGTGTGTGTATATATATATATATATATATATATATATATATATATATGTTTTAAAAAGGTTGTAATGGGAATTAGTGGTTAAAAAAGGTAAAGAACAAAGATTTGTGCCAATCAGTATTCATTAATCATTATTGAGCAATAAATATTTATATATTACCTGAGTATATAAATCATCCAAAGTGATTAGAGTAAGAGGTGTTTCAGATATAAGAATCAGTGTTTAAGAGTACAAGTAATATGCATGTATCTGACTCAAATATGTCTATCTAATGTAAAATAGAATTGGAAAGATGGTATTAATATAAGATTGAATTAGAATTACATTTCAATATATAGAAAAAAGTGACTTAAAAGCATTATATGTTAGTTTTTAATAATTGAAAAAGTTAGAAATTTCTTTTCCATGATCTGTTTGATAACTTGGTTTCATGGATGATAATCTTAGGAATGTAGGCATTTCCTTATCTCACATGATTCTTAGAAGTATATACCATAGATAACAATGCTCTTAGAACCTAGGAGGCATAGATGCAACAACAATATTTTATTACAAATTTGGAGACTTTTGAGAATCAAAATTATATCTATGTAGACAATTACAGATAGTAATGAAGGAGACCTATTATTCATAGTTTAGGACACAGTGTAAAAAAAGTTACATCTGAAAAACCTTCCTTCCTTCTTCCCTCCCTCCCTCCCTCCCTTCCTCTCTTCCTCCCTCCCTTTCTTCCTTCCCTTCTTCCTTCCTTCCCTCCCTCTTTCCCTCTCTCCCCATCTCCCTTCCTCCCTTCCTTCCTTTCTTTCCTTCTTTCTTTTTCTTTCTTTCTTTTTCTCTCTTTCTTTCTTTCCTTCCTTCTTTCTTCTCTCTTTTTCTCTCTCTCTTTTTTCTCTCCTTTTTTTCTCCCTTCCATATTTTGGCTGTAATTCTAAAAGAAGCATTTACAAAAAATGAAGAATAGAGTATGGCTAATAGATATAAATTAGGGTATAAGGAAGAGTTGAAATTGTCAGTTTATGAACAAATTGCTATTGTTCTTAGAAAAAGAAGTCATGTGAAAGCAAATGGTAGTTCGATGGCTGAGACAGGAGAATCAGTTAAACCCAGGAGTTGGAGGTTGCAGTGAGCTGAGATCACTCCACTGCACTTCAGCTGGGGCAACAAAAAGTAAAATTCTGTCTCAAAAAAAAAAAAAAAAAAAGAAGAAAAAAAAGAAAAGAAAAGAAAGAAAGAAAGAAATTATGCCCTGATTTCTTTTTTCCTAAGAAAAATTTGGGTAAAAATACCTACCCAAATTGAAATTTTAATGAAAAATCAAATGGTAAAATTTATACAAAACATTTAGAATTTACAAATAAATTTTTTTGTGAGGAAACAATTACACCTGACCTTGTATTATTTAACTGTCTCTAAAAAAGAAAGAAATAATAGTTTCCTATTCAGTGGCTCTCAAATTAAGGATACACTTGCTTGAGTGGACATATTAATAAGAAAATTCCAAGTTTCATACAAGAGAACATTTTCTGAATTTAGATATGGACAAATTGAAGGAGCCTCAATGAGAAATAGCTACTTCTAGATTAGATGTATTGAAACAGAGGCCAGCGAGCAAGTTGTCAGTGATGAAGTTTAGACTTTTATGATACCAAGATCTCCTCTAATTCTTCTTTTCCCTAAAGTCCATGTGGAATATTTGGCTCTGTCCTAACATTTAAAATAGACTTCATGAAAATAAATCTTCACTAAAAGCAAAACATTTTAGTATCTTAAAAAACATTGGGAAAGTTTCCAGAAAAAAAAAAAATACAAAAATGCCAGTCATGTACATTACCAGACAAATCTAGATCTTCTGTAGACCAACTGAATATAGTGCACTCCAAATAATAGCAAAGAAAGATTCTATCTTTCTCTATTTATGATGTAATACAGATAAAATTATTACTCCCCTACACCCAGAAAATGAAAGAGTGAAAGAGAGAGAGAGAGAGAGAGAGAGAGAGAGAGAGAGAGAGAGAGAGAGAGAGAGAGAGACAGCAGTCTACAGTATCAAAGTGGTGTTTTTTGATTGTTTTCAAGGTCTTTTATGTAATTAAATATGGTCAAGACTCTCAGTGATTAGTTGAAAACTTGTTTTGAAAATTTTTGAAAGGCAAACTCTTTCAAGCTCATTAGGAGTTTAAGAAAGTCAAACAATATAATAGTAACAAGAGAAAGTGGTGTAATTGGAATAGCATAATCACACCTAATGAGAACACTCTGGAGTACCGAGGACCATTAGTTGTAATACATTTTACACACCAAAGCAAAATTTTATTACTCTATGGATTCTTTGTCCTTAAAATTTTATCTTATAATTAAGTGGAATAAATAGAAGAAGGACAATGTTTATTTCCTCAATAACTCTGATATTGGACATCTTTGTGTAGCAGCAGTAAATGCAAGAAAATAGGGGAAGAAGAAATTATCTTTGGTGACATTACAGCTTTCAAAAGACAATGCACAGCAAAATGGGGAGACTGAATTTTAACTTTAGCAGCCAATTCCCATAACGAATGATACTTATTAACTATTTCTCTATACAAGATATTTTCAATGGTGCTCAGGTGGATAAAAAAATTATAGCACAGTGTTTTCTGTTGATACGTTTATAGTAAAATTGGAAATGAGTAAGTAAATAGATCTACTCTGATAGGTACATTTTTTAAAGTTAATTCTAATTAAATCTCATAATACAGAGATTATTAATTCTGTATTACAAATGAAAAAATAACTGAGGTTTAGAACTTGGTTTTTACCTGGATCCTCAATTAGTAACTGTTAGAATTAGTTCTCAAGCTTATAAATATATATCTCACACGAAATTCAGAAATTTTAACCATTGAACAGTTTAAAAAGTTTCAAGGAAGGAAGTAATGAGTGCTACATCAGTGTGGTAAATATTTCTGAAATATAGAAAAGAGATAACTGAATTTCATTGAGCCAGAAAGTTTTAATGTTGAATAAAAGGCATTATTGGTTTTTTGAACGATGAGAACTACTTAGGTAAGCTGAGAAGAGAGGGACGATTTTAAAGAATTTGTAAAATTTACCAAAACACAAATATACATTAAAACAATTATCTTCCAATTAAGCAACAACATTGATATAAACATATAAGATGACTGAAAAATATCAAATGTTTTCTCAACTCTCAGTTTAAATGGCCTCTACCTCCATGTTTAACAAAACCACCTGTATCGTTCATACACTGATAGAAATTAACTATCTTTAATATTTTGTGTTTGCTCTTAGGTCTTTATTATACCTGAAAATAATTTCAGTATGTTATAAGGTAAAATTACAAATTTATTTTTTCCAGTATCATGATGTTGAATATAATTAGAGATGATGAAGGTAATTATGACACAGATAATGGTTAATACATATCGAGTTTACTAAGTGTCAGCTATTCATCTTAAGACTTTAATATATTAACTCAATTAATCCCTAAAAATACCTCTGAGTTGGGCCTGCTATTGTCATCCTCACTTTCTGGAAAGAGAAAATGAAGCATGTTGTTGTTAACTGCTCAAGATTACAAAGCTGTAAATACAAATCTTAGACATGGATGTATGCATCTAGCTCCGGATTGGTGTCCTTATCTACTAGAGTGCAGCATTTCCAGTTGGCTAATCAATCATTCAGCACCATTTATTTTAAAAATCTACCCTTTGCTCACTGATTTGTAATAAATTCTTAATTAAATATCAAGTGTCCATAAAATGAGTGGATTTCTGATCTCTCTGTTCAGCGTCCTTGCTATGTTTCCATATGCCTGCACTGACAGTAATATAATTCTGTCTGAATTACTGTATCTTGATGACAAATCTTGTGATTAAGAAAAGTTCATTTGCTCTTTTATTCTTCTCCAATGGCATCTTCGCTATTCTTGGTTCTTTGTATTTTCTAATATATTTTTACAAATTTTTTTCAGGAATGTCAAAAAATAAATTTTTAAAACAAAGATTTTGATTGACATAGTTTTGAATCTATATCCCAATGTAGAGACAACTGACATATACACAGTTTTATATCTTATTTTATATGATCACAGGAAGTCTGTATATTCATTTGGGTTTTCTTTTTTGACTATGTAATTTTCCCATGACAATTATTCATGAAATCATTTGGGGTAAATGATTTCAGAAATTATATGCATTTGCTTATCTTAGGCATTTAGGAGAACCATCTTTTGAATTAAAATATTATGTGATCTTGGCTTTCAAATCTGTGTTAATATTTTCTTTTGATTACACCATTTCAGGGAAATCCTTACTAGACCTCCTGCTCTAAGATGAGTAACTTTTATTGTAATCTTGTGATGAGGAAATGGGAAGAGTGGCTTCTTACTTTTACAAAAATATAGCCTATGTGATTGTAGATATTTAATTTTTTAAACTTTTATTTTAAGTTAAGGGGTACATGTATAGATCTGTTATGTAGGTAAACTCACGTCATCAGGGTTTGATGGTAGAAAAAATAACTACTGAGTACAAGACTTAGTACCTGGGCGATGAAATAATCTGATTGTAGATTTGTATCAAAAGGTTCTTGAAATCAATTGAAGCAGGTGTTTGGAACTGTGTTCTCATCCATTGGTGGATATTGTGTCAAGGAGAATCAAAGATTGTCAAGTTCCTAATTTTTGTTACAATGTCTCCAGGACAATGTCTGATTCTGGGTCCCCATGTTCCTTTAAATATTCTGTCTAGCTCATTCTTTAATGTATTAAGAACTTTTATAAAGAATTTACATACTCCTAATGGCAGCCTTTTTGCTTTCAAGACACGTAGTCACCTGCTTTAACAAACATCACCCAAATGTATTTACTTAAATATTGTGTAGTTTTTATTACCTGTCCTTGTTAAATATCTGTAATGTTGCAATACAATAAGAAATATCTATTTGGACTTTTTCCTCTGTTCTCGATGTACAGCTCCTGAAACCCTTGTAGATAGGGGTGCTAAGACAATCTTCTGTTCCAATATTTGGTCTTTGACCTCAGTTCCTGACACAGAACTCCTAATACCTTTGTAATTTCAGAGTGAAAAGAGCATCTGACAGAGATCTCCTAAATCCTTTGAAATTTCCTGGATGATAAGATCATCTTTTGTTCTAATGAGGCAACTCTTGGTGGGCTCACAGATATCCTTAAGGTGGGAGCTGGTTGCCAAGGAAACCAACCATGCAATAAGAGGATCAGAATATCAGCCCCACCCCATGACTTCCAGAGAGAGAAGAGAGGCTGAAGGTTGAGCTGATCACCTTCAGTAGCTCACGATGTAATCATTCATGCCTACATAATGGAGCTTCCGTAAAAACCCAATAGGACAAGGTTCAAGGGACCTCTGGAGAATGGCACACCTAGAAAGGCATGGAAGCTCTTTGCCCCTTCATCTGACTATTCATCTACATCCTTTATAGTGCCTTTTATAAGAAATGGGTAAATGTAGGTAAAGTGTTTCTCTGAGTTCTGTGAGCTGCTGTAGCAAATTAACCAAAATGCAGGAGGCTGTCTTTTATATACCTCCCATTTATAGCTAGCTGGTCAGTCAAAATTATAAGTGACAACCTAGTTCTCAAGACTGGTGTCTGAAGTTGCATTAATCTTGTGGGACTGAGCCTTCAGTTTGTGGGATCTGATGCCATCCCCAGGTTGGCAGAATTGAGTTAAATTACAAAACACTAGGTTGGTTTCCACTGGAGAATCTGGTATCAGAACTATTATTTTGAATGCTGTGCAAGAGAGTATAGAGAAAAAAGTATGCATTTTTCTTTATAATATCTTATTGCAAATTTCTCTAACTTCTACAAACCATGTGTGCTTATGTGATTTTTTTTGATTTATATACAACATACTCATTTATATACAACATATTCCTACATTTGTACTTTCTAGGAATAAACTTTAATAAAAATTACTAATATTACTGTTTAATATTAAATATTGTAAGAAAATCAGAAAGATATAAGAGACTATAAAGATTAACTGGTTTTATCAATATAAAAAATTCATATGGTGTATAATATATAAAAAAATAACTCTAAAGCTGGAAACACAGTAATTAGTCATTCAGTGATCTTTTATGTATCGTGAGGTAGAGTAAACTTAGTTGTAAAAACAAACAAATAAACAAAAAAGAAGCCTCTCATAGTTTTAATGTTTTCAAGGATAAAGATCAGTTGAATTATCCACATTTAAAATTTAAATATGAGAGCTTAATGTATCAGTTGATAATTACAAACCAAGCCACCTAATTTCTCACAACTTAGAAAAATGAAGAAAATATTCTGGGTTTTAGGAATGTGGATAAATTTACAGATTTTTCAAATCGTGTGCTAAAAAACTTAATAAAAATATATTTTTGCCAGCTGTTTGCAGATTTTGTAAATTACAACAAATGAGTTTTAAAAACCATGGGCCAGATGGAGAAAGGCTCATATTTCCTAAAGTGTTAATGAAATTTAGTTATAGCAAGAGAAACATAGGGAAAAAAATATTAGTATAAGACTGATAATGATTTTGTCAAGCCACAGCTGTCACAGTGAACTACTCATCTGTCCATATTTGAGTATACTTCCCATATTTGCTACCACATTTGTCATATAATAAAATACTGAAACTCTTTTTTAGCAAGTCAGGTTTAGTGGATGTCATTTATTTTATAGATAACAATTCTAATATAACGTGATATTGCAGAACTACAGTAATTCTAAGAAAACATGAATAGTTTATGGGTCATTTTAAAATTCACATTAATTATAAAGGATCACCATTTGAAAATTTTTCAAGAATTGATGTAAATGCATATATACAAAATATTATATTCATTTTGTGATTTCAATATATTTTTAAAGACATTAATGATAACTTAATAAATTTATCTACACAAAAGTAGAAATTTAGCCATGGATAAAATTGATAAATCCTGCAGCTCAAATTACTTCACATTTTAGTATTACAAAAAGTTGCCTTCACAAACACAATAGCTTTTTGTCTTAAAAATTAATGGGTAAAAATGTCTTTCTGAAACATAAAAGAGTGTCCAGTAAAATATGACAACCTCTTAAATTTTATATATTGTATCAATCAAAGAGAGGAAATAATTTTTCAAAGGCTAGAGTGTTCTAAGATGAGCAACAATGTTGCCAAATCCTGACACACTTACCAGAATAAACTGTTTAAATGTATGTGATATTTAAATTGTTATTCTTCCCTCTCTCAAATATTAAGGGAAGGGATATTGTCCAAATTGGCTTCATTTCCTCTTTTAGTTAGGCACGCTAATTGGCTAATTGAGAACTTCAGAATTATTTAAATCCACTGGCATGTTTAATTTGAAACAATGTTGTTTATTTGGGGAACATCCGGAAATTGCTTAAATAACGATATATTAGCTGCAGGGGTAACAATACCTATGCACTTATTTCTTCCCAGTCCAGCAGTGTTTGTGAGAAAACCTGCTGGATCCTGCAGATTAACTACTGACAGCCAAATATTGAATAAAGTGATGTGTACAAGAGTATCAGCTATGCCTGGTATGGTGTTAATTCACATTGTGAAGGTAAATTGGTATTTTGTGATGGAAAACTCAAGGCCAATTGTCATTGAAGGAAGATGATATAAAATACACATTTATTGTTCTCCCATAAGGACATTTAAATTTGTGTGTGTTGACACCATTTGGTATGAGGAAACAATTTTGATTTAATTGAAAGCTATTATTTATTATGTTGAGGATATAATTCTGATATGTATTTTAACCTGAAAATCAAGTTTAAAATGAATTAAAAGTAGTGGTTATTTATACAACTACCAGAGGAATAGTTATATTACTGATTATATGGATTAACTTGAATGAAGAACAGGACCCAGGACAAATAGTAAAATTCCTATTTGTTACCTGGGCCAGAGTAATGAAAGAGATTCCTCAATCAACATAAAATAAATTATTCTGCTTTTCCAGTTCCAAAAGAAGATGATACAGAAAGATTACTCTGGTTGCCTGATTTCTGAAGAAATCGTGAACCCTATCTGGATATTGACTTAGTTCCTATCCACAAAATTGCGAAATAATGTGGAATTAAATGGTAACCTGAACAACACTAGGATTGCCTGAATTTTAGAGAGTCATTACTGCATTGATCATTTGATAACTATAGCAGATAGATTTTAATTTAGCCTCTAATATTCTTCATCTCTTATCATTTACACTTATGGAATCTCTGTCATTTTTGTATAGGCTGGTTTAGTGACTTGCTCCTTATCAACAGAATACAGCAAAGGAAATGGGATGTCACATTCTTAGTTGATAGAAGATATGAATTCTGCCTTGTTATCTTGCTGGCTTTAGTAAAGGAAAGAGCCATATATATGAGGTCTACACAGACAAGAAAATGAGAAATTCCCTGAACAACAGTTAGCAAAGAACTGAGATTCTCATTCCAATACCCCACAAGAAAATGAATCTTTCTAACAACCACATGAGCCTAGATGCAGATTCATTCCCAGTCTAGACTTCAGTGGAGACCCCAGCCTTGGCACATACCTGTATTATAGTCTTGTGATAGAAACAGAAAGCCAGCTAAGGCATACAGAGATTTCTGATCCACAGAAATTATGAGAAAACAAATGTGTGTTAAGCACCTATGTTTGTGTTAATGTGCTACATAGCAATAGATCAATAATAAAAGACTATGTGTACCCTTATACTTAAAAGATTTTAGAAGTGTCAGCAATTACACTTATGATAAATGGAGCCTTTGGCAAAGGCCTATAAGTACTACCTAGTGGTAGTCACTGGAAAATAATCTGAGGCTGCCTTCATGTCTACTCTCCTTGAAAGGCAAACGATGGCCTTACATTATTGAGCTTTAATGGAGACTGAAATATTCATGTTTGGATGTATAAAAGAACAACATTCCAATACAGAGAAAAAGGCACAGAGGAATCTGCTTATCAAATGAAAATGGTGTGTAGGAGATTGGTCAGGATGGTAGGAGAAGCTATAGAGAAAGATGCAAACCTTCTTGAAATGTTGGAGGGTTTAGCAAAGTTTATTGGGGAGAATAAAGCTGAAGGCAGCTGACTCTCTTACCCTGAGACTGAGGGCAAGGAGTAGGTAACAAGGGAGTGTAAAGGAATTTATCTGGATAAGTTTGCTCATTATGCTATCCGGAAACTGACCTTTGATCTCCAAGCACCAGACTGCTCCCTGCAAGGGGGGACAATAATGTTAATTACCTACAAATTGTATTGGCTCTAGGCTTTTGGCATTATGCCTGTACTGAATAAAAGCAAGCAGCACCATCTTATTAAGACTGCTCACTCTCCAGCAGTCTCCTAGCTGCTCTCACGCAAAATGCCTGTGTCTGAGTATTCCTTTCATCCATCGCTCGCCCAGAGTTGTGGGACAGACTGGGCAATGGTGTTAAGAATATGCATCAGAATTGACCACAGGCAGTATTGATCATATCTATGAATGGGTAGCTCATAAGTCTTTGGATCATTCATTTTTAGATGTTAACTAACCCTGTAATTTAAAAAGTTGAAAAGCTCTCTTGAATAATCAATTATTAGAGAACTTCCTACCAGGCAGCATAGCCCAGGATGGAGATTCCTCATGCAGTCTGGAAGGCAAACTAAATTGTGTCCTGCAATAGCTACATTTGACTGAAGAAGAAAAATACATATCTTCTAAATGAGCAGAATTATGAGAGTGTTTTCATTGCCTTAGAGGAAATACATAATAAGAAAAATAGCAAGGTATAGGTTTATACAATTTCTTAGGTAGTGGCTGAGAGACTGGCAATATGGTAAAAAAAAATTATCCTGAGATGACTAGATAATAAAAGAAACCCTACCGTGATGGTTAAGTTTAGGTGTCAACCTGGCTGGACGAAGCGATACATAAATAGCTAGTAAAGCCTTGTTTCTGGGCATATCTGTGGGCGTTCCCAGAAGAGACTGGCATTAGAAATCAGTGGACTGAGTGAGGACGATCCACCCTTAATGTGGGAGGCAGCATTCAATCAGCTGAGGGGACCAAGTCAAATAAAAAGGTAGGAGAAAGGCAAATTCAGTCTCACCTGAAGTTGGGACATACTTCTGCTCTTTGACATCAAATCATCAGGCTCTCTGGCCTTTGGATTCTGGGACTTGCACCCACAGCCCCCTGGGATCTCCTCTGGCCTCTGACTCAAAGTTATACCATCAGCTTCCCTGGTTCTGAGGCTTTTGGATTTGGACTGAACCAACCTACTAATATCTCTGGGTCTGCAAATTCAGACAGCCTATCATGAGACTTCTCAGCTTTCATTATCCCATGAGCCAGTTTCCCTAATAAATTCCCTTTCTTCTATCTATCTATCTCTATCTATCTATCTATCTATCTATCTATCTATCTATCTATCTACCTACCTACCTACCTACCTACCTATCTATCATCATCATCTTTCTGTCTTACTGGTTTTTGTCTCTCTGCAGAACGCTGACTAATACTCATACTATGGGCAACATGTTATGAAGAAGAAATTACAAAGGAGACTTATCAATATTAATCAAAACAAAACCCTTACAAATTCAGTGGCAGCCAGGAACAAACAAGGGGATGCCCTTACTCACTAACTGGAAGGGGCCTCTTGGCTAAATGAGATACGCAGTTATGGAGGCATTCAAGCAATGCGAAAGAGAGAAAAAAAGGAATCCCTTTGTCGGCCTCACTATCATGCATGCACTTTTTCTTGTTGCTCTCTATGGAACAATTGCTGAACTATGGAAAACTGCACAACAAGGGGAAAAGCTGTAGCTTCATTCCCCTTAAACATATCTACCCTCTTCTTTTTAAAAAATGTATTTCAATTAAAACTAGCATTCTTTCTGTTTTAAAAGGCATACTTTTGAATTTTTAATTTGGAATTTAAATAATCCTGCATAGTTTAGACAGGAAAAATGTGCTAAAAGTCCTGCTGATACCACTTTCACTACTACTACTACTATCATTAGCTTACATTAATTAAATGTTTGCTGAGTCAGATATTATTTAATCATTTTCTTGAAAATTTTTTAAGTAAAATTCAACAATTTTTCAGAGTGAGTATTATTAATATTCACATGGCAGTTAATTACTTTCCTGAGGCACACAGTTGGTAAGTGAATAATGAATAAATATTTAAACCCAGGCTGCCTTCAGAAGACATTCCAAAGCACTTTGTTACACTGGATTTAACAGTATCTGGTCATAATTCCTCTGCAGGTGGGTCATAGATAATGAAATGTACACTAATGTAAGCTGTTCAAGTATATGAAATAAGATATGATTTTACTTCTAATTTGTTCTATAGGCAAATGTAGAAATCATTCTCTTTAGAATTTCCTGGCCTCTGTGGTCATTCCTGAGGACATCCTGTCTCCCCACAGACACAGTTTTCACTAATGATTAAGAATACATTTCAAAACAACACTGTTCCTGATACCTGCTGTGGTATGAAACTCCAGGATAAAAATTCTATTTTCCTGTTTTTTTTCACATACAAGAATATACCCAAAAATATTTCACAGAACAATTCTAGCATTATCAGCAGGTAGTGACCAGTCAACTCTTCTCTAGTGTTTGGATGGCTTATTATCAGAGTGAGAGCATTGATTTTGTTCTCACTTTTTATGATTTAATGTGACCTGCACTGCAGAAATCATTTTAAATTCATTTTTTGTTATGATTGAGCAGTGGTGTGATAAAGAATTTGTTTGGCCTCTGTCCCCAGTTCCTGGGGGTAACTTCTAAATACTGGGACTCAGTTTAGTGATCAATGTCTTTGTTATTCATCGTGGACTCGTTTGACCACACCTGATGGTTTATGTAGAGGTGATTCAGGGTGATTAGATAATTTGTGCTAAAGACACGATTTAGTGTGGGGACTGGCCATGCCAGAAAGATCAACCCTGTAAAGCTTAGAGCTTTCAGCCACCTGTATCAGCCAGAAGTCTGGGGAGGGGAAGGAAGCTGGAGGCTGAGCTGAATAGCACAGACAGTGATTTAGTTTATCATTCTTAGGTAAGGAAAACCCAACAAAACTCTAGACATGGAAGCTTGAATGTGCTTTCTTGGTTGACAATGCCATGTATTGTCATACATCGTGGCTCTAAGAGGGTAACGGGTCATGGCCGTATGGGGAGGAAATAATAGCAGCTCTGTATTTAGAATCCTTCCAAAATTTGCCCTATGTGTCTCTTCCTTTGGATGATTTTGATCTATAGGATTTTGCTATAATAATAAAACTGTAATCATAACTTGTTCTGAGTTCTGTGAATTGTTATAGCAAATTATCAAACCTGAGAAGGTAGTAAGATCCCCAGAATTTATAGGCAGCTGCTCAGAATTGAGGCTGGCCTTGGAGCACTCAGCTGGTGTCTGCATGAGGGCAGTCTGATGGAGAACCACTTCTCCCTTAGGTGTGGACATGTGAAGTTATGTGGATGTCTGTTTTCCTTAAATCATTCCATAGTTTGATTGAACTGTCACTCTGAATACAGTCATGTGTACTCCAAGGAAGAGGTGTTGGGGTTGACAAAATACCTCTTTATTAATCCTCATGTGCTTTGGCACTTCAAAAAGCTTGGAAAAAAAACTTATGTGGTGTTTGCAGGATGCTAGAATAACTTGCTGTAAAAATATTGACAGTTGTTCTTCAGTTTTCAAGTCTTTGAAAAGACATTTCAGTAGTGTGGGTGCTGAGTAGCTTGTGTAAAAATTATGTTGTGAGCACCACCTTTTCTGGGCACTGACTTCATTTCCAAGTGCACTATTCACCTCTGTGAGCCAAGGTTGCAGCCAAACCAAGGCAGAAAAGTGCCCTGGAGCTCATGTGAAATTTTCATCCACAGATCGTAACTCACGAGTCTGCCTGAACTACAATCCCCGGAATCACCCACTCCTTACATGTCCTCTGTAACTACTTACTGTTCCTCCACTTGCAGGCCACTCAGTGTCATTAGTACTCATCCTTGTGCATCTTGCATCCCACTTGACATTGATATCCTCCATCAGCAGAATGAGATCTGTCATTTGGGATATGCATTCTGTCCATTATGTGTAAACGTAATTTAGGTCCTTACTGCCTGGATTGGGTCTTACAGTCTTTCATACAGTGAATGCAAAGAAAATAGAATAAGCTGAAACTTGGTTGCTCCATTCAAAATAAAAATGTTTATGAGAAAAATAACAATGTGTTTTCATCAGCTTTTCTCAAGAAAGAGGAGTAACTTAAACGTATTCAATACTGCCAACTTCTGTTAGTGAATAAATTACAGTAACACCTTATAAGTATGTCCTAGTCTAAGATGTAAAGTTATTATTATTATTATTGAGCTTCAACAGTATATAATCTCAGGACCTAACCTTGTTGTCTATAGTCATGTTTCAATTATTTTAGATATTTATTGGGTAAGTCATGTAAGGTTAAGTTGTATGCAGTTTAACATCAAGTGATCACTTTTGCTTTCAATAAAATTTCATAAATATATTAATCAGAAAGGAAAGTAAAACTTAGAACTATGCAAATTGTCTTCTGCTTTGCAAAAATAGATGGAATGAGACCACTTAGAATAGAATGAGGTTTTGTTCTTATCTGCTGTCAGGTGCACATAAAACAGAAATAACTTCACAGATTTCAAAGATAAAATATATTCTAAGGTTCAGAAAAATAAGGAGTTGGTTGTCTTTCCTCTGTTCCTGATATAAAGAAATAGCAGCCATTGATGCTATTCAATGTTGCTGATGCAGTTTTCCTGCAAGTCAAGAAGCATAAATGATTCAAGGAGTTCCCAGAATATGAAATTTATTTATTCTTCCAAGATTATTTTATATATTTCTGTTACCTAGAACTTTTTTGGATTTGAAATAATAGAAAAGGAATGAAGTCAGATTAAACAAAGTGGATACAGGGTCCCCTCCCAAGCTGGAGACAAGAATTCGTGAGCAGGAAGGCCTCAAGCATCCCTGAGAAGCTGGACATAAATATTGCTCCTTCTCTTATTTTGCTGGGTGTCTGCTTCACTATTCTTCCTCTGGGTGGGCAACTGAATTTATATGACAAAAGAGTCTATTCAGATTTCATGAGTTTACAAGTCAAGCATCCAAAGGCATTTCCACTGGCTGATTCTAGCATCAATGGAAAGTTCTGTGGGAACGAGTTCTGATTGTTGTAATTTAGAATAGATACCTTGCCCGTTAGGTGCAACTGACGGATTTAATAGAATCTCTCTGCAAATGAAGTGTTCTGATCCTACCACCACCATAGGAATGTTAGAAACTGAACTCATACTCACTCTTTGAGGGAACTTCTGACAATAATGCCTGAGAATTTTATTAATATATGTGTATAATTAGTAAATAGTAAGTATTATCTCATTGTAAATAGAGGCAAGTGACTAATTACATTTTTCACTTTTTATATTTTAGCTATGTTGCCTCCAATCATCAGTAAGTGATAACAAACAAAGGAGATTTCAAGTTAATTTTACATAATTGTAGATTCCTGTGGGGAAGCCAGAGTTCTTGCATGCTTTTTCTGTAATATTATTTTATTGACCCCTTTCTTCCTTATAGCTCATTCTCTTCACATAATTTCCATCTGTGTCATCAGCTTATTTTCTTTCTCCTAGGATTAAGAATTGTTTTAATAAAAGACTCCCAGATTCTCACAGCAACACATATAAAACAAAGAGAAAAGAGGAAGCGAAGTAATTCCTAATGAAACAAAACACATTTTAATGTTTACCTTTTCATCACAATGCACCAACAGGCTGGATGAATTAAAGTGTGTGTTGGGAGAGGGGAAGGCTGCATTTTAGGAATTTTTCTACAATTAACACTCTGTATTTAGTTTTGTTTTATTAGGAATTACTTTGTTTCATTGTTCAAATATGTATAATTCTTGTGCATGTAAATACATTGGAGTTCATTTCACAAGTCTTCATTAGGAGGTCAATTTGTAAATGTATCCAATAAGCATTCAAACGATTGCTGAAACAGTGAATTTTTTTAAAGTAATCATAAGTATAGAGGAATTCTGAATTTTTTCTGTAGTTAGAATAGCTCCCTACAATATTAACTAACTAAATAAATAAATACATAAAATGACTATTTAGTGGCTTAACAAAAGAGAAATTGATTTTTCATCCCCTTAGCTGATGATACATGTAAGCATTCCTATCTAAAATGGGATTATTTCCTCTCTATGTTGATTCAGAAAACAAGTTGCTTCCAGACCATAGTTCTACCATCTCCTTGGTATTTATAATTCTCTGCCACTAGAACTCAACAGGGAAAAGGAGATGCCTCCCTGGTCAACCTCACTGGAAAGGATGCATATCAGTTCTGCTTACATTTTGTTTGAGAAAAATCCACCACCATCGAAGACAATGGGTCAAAGAGAATGCCACCCTTAGCTGAGAAGCCAGCTTCCTAATGACAGCCATATCATATGAAAGAAAAACACAAATTCTTATTGAAAAATTTATCATCTATGTCACATCTTCCACACAAATAGGAAAGTTAAAAGAAAATCTTTCCATAAAAAACAATGAGTTTATGTCCTTTGTAGGGACATGGATTAATCTGGAAACCATCATTCTCAGCAAACTGATACAAGAACAGAAAATCAAACACCACGTGTTCTCACTCATAGGCAGGTGTTGAACAATGTGAACATATGGACACAGGGAGGGGAGCATCACCCACTGGAGTCTTTTGGGGGGGGCTAGGGAAGGGACAGCAGGGGGTGAGGAGGTTGGGGAGGGATAACAAGGGGAGAAATGCCAGATATAGGTGATGGGGAAATGGAGGCGGCAAACCACCTTGTCATGTATGTACCCATGCAACAATCCTGCATGATCTGCATATGTATCCCAGAACCTAAAGTACAATTTAAAAAAAAAAGAAAAAAAATCTCACCTTGGACACAGTTGATGTACCTGAGTCTTGTACAAAACTTAAAAGTCACACATGCAAGGATACACAGAGCTCAAAATAAAGGGATGGAGGTAAAAAAAAAAAAAGTCACTAAGTCTGAAATATGACTTTAAACTCTCTCTGAGGTGAAGTTGTAATACAGTGAGAATGATAATAGATAGTACATTAGGATTTACTTACTCCAGCATTGTTCTGAACTATGGACTGCCACACATACTCAGATGCACATGATTGACACATATATCTTCATTTTGCTATTATTTGTGTCAAACTAATACAGGATTTACTGTAAACGTGTAATAATGCAGAAGCAATATACTAATAAGTCAATGTAGTCAATATACAAGTACTGTTTATAAGTTACTGTGTATTCATCAAAGCCACAGAATTTACAAATGAAACAATCTATCACATAGTCTACAGCTTGTAATACTAAAATTGTTTAAATTTAAGTGCAAATGCATTAAAACTTCATTTAAACTAGCACTATTTCATATATAATAACATGTATTATAGAGGTTTTTTTCTCAATTCTATATGAACACATTTCTATTTTGGATTTATAATCTTATTGTTCTGATGTTTTTCATATTTATATTTTTATTTATTTGTTCTTATGTCTTGTCTTCTTATTATTGTTTACTATTGACTGAATTTACCATATATCTTGACTGGGCTTATTTCAATAGAAATACTTTTAGTTAATTGGAACTCACTAAGATTTTGGCTTCCACACTACAGTATGGAAAATGGTAAATAGACTTCTAGGGAGTGGCATGGTAAAAAACTCATTAAAAATGCTAATTAGCAAGCTGAATCATTCTGACATACCCACTTCACTAATCCACTAGCTAAATACATCATAAAAATGAGACCATTTGCAAGTGAGAAAATATCCAAAGGAAGGCCTTTTGAATGTCCAGATTACTTTCAATTAACTGAATGCTGAATAGTCTATGGTGTGAAATGCTGTGTTATCAGAATTTTAATAGAAGTCCCTAAATGAGTCTTACAGTCTAATCATACTATTTTCTTAACTTATTTAGAGCGTTCTTGACTAATCCTTCCTGTTCACTCTCCTCGTTCCCCTTTCCCTCTTTTACCACTTAACCATTTTTACACATTTTAGTACATTTATAATAACTACATTTTGTCTTTTATTACATTTATATATAAATATTCTCAACTCTACTAGATAGAAAGCTCTGTGAAGTCAAGGATTAAATTCTGTCTTCTTTGTTACCCATTAATGCCTTGGTTTAGAAAGTGTTAAGTTGGTATAGATACTGAAATAGGCTTTGGAAATCTAGTTCAGAAAGCTGGGGATGGTATCAGTCTAGTTAAACACAACTCTTTCCTTTTATTTTCTTTACTTGTATATGTGTAAATGTGTGTGTGTGTGTGTGTGTATGTAATTACATTCTTTTAAAATATAATAAGATTTTTTTATATTCAGTTAAAAATTGGCACAATAAGTAGATTTCTTTATATTTAGTAAAAAATTGATATGGGCTGGGCAGGGTGGCTCACACTCAGTAGTTTGGGAGGCTTAGGCGGGTCAGAAGTTCAAGACCCAACTAGCCAACATAATGAAAACCCATAATTACTAAAAATACAAAATATTAGCCGGGCATGGTAGTGGGTGCCTGTAATCCCAGATATGCAAGAGGCCGAGGCTTGAACCTCAGGAGAATCTCCTGAACCGGGAGGCGGAGGTTGCAATGTGTGGAGATTGTGCCACTGGACTTCAGCCTGGGCAAGAGTGCAAGAGTCAGTCTCAAAAAAAAAAAAAAAATTGATACAAAGTGAGAATTATATGTTCTTTAAAGTTAGTTATAGTAAACCTCAAGGACTCACTGATTCTTGTCTCCTTTTATGCCTGATGCTTTAAATTACCAATGCATGTTATAAAGACTGATTTTTGATGCTTTCTAGTTCTTCCTTAAACAGAAATTCCAGTTTTTTATTTTGTTCAGAGACACGAATTTCTTTTAGGTTTCCAGTACTTTAACGTATTTTTCAAAGTGTCCTCTACTGACGATTCTGATCCTACTCCGCACTTTAATGATCCTTCTAGACACACTGGCTTACCTAAGTTTCTTGTTTCCAACTTTGTTCATTTCTTACTTCTGGCTGCCCTTTATTTTCTCGATTAGTTAGAACTTATAAGAAGTTTTTCTATTTTGGTGATTTTTCCTCCCAAATTGTCAGTTTCAGCTTGCTTGTCTCTTCTCTCTCTAGCTACTTCTCTCTCTTCCTCCTCTACTTCACAATCCTATTCATATATTTATTCTTCTTCACATTTTCTTTTAGTTTATGTTATCATTTTGACTAATAATATTTGTATGATTATTTCTAAATAAATGCTTTAAAGCCTATGACATTGCACTGAACATGATTTGGTTTACTACATGCCACAGTTCTGATTTGAATTACTGCATTTTGAGTCTAAATATCTTATAATTTTAATTAGTTAGAGAGGTAACACTCTGTGTTTAAGATTCCATAGGAAACATCTTTCATTATAAGAAAAATTCATAAAATTTTCTCTCACTTTCTTTAATCATCTCTCCCTTGGAAGCTGAGTGTATTAATTGATTGCTCTCTGATATCTACTGGTCCAGTTTTCCTGATAGTTATGTATTAATCTATATTTTATTGAACCCTTTATAAGAAGCCTGAAAGTGCTAGGGATTCTCCTTGTTTTGTTTATTCTTTCCTAAATTGATATGAAGCAATAATCCTAGTTAGGTAAAAATGCTCTACTCTACTCAATGTTTTCCAAGTTGAGAAACTCATAGCTTAGGCTGGAAAAGATGGCAATTCATAGATCATTAGTCTTTGGGTTATAAATGCAAATCCATATTATATAAATGCATGTATCAATATTAAAGCATACATCATAGTTTGAATGATCTTTCTGTCCCCTGTTTTATTGTTTAATTTGCTTGTATTCTAGCAGATGCCGTAGAAGTCTCCTGCTGCTATAACAGAATACCTGAGAAACTAATTTATCAACAACAGAAATCCACTTTCTCAAAGTTCTAGAGGTTGGGAAGTACAAGTACCAAGTGCTGGCAGACTCAGTGTCTGGTGAAGTTTTGATTTTTGCTTCCAAGAAGGAACTTGGTTGCTGTGCTCTCAGATATTGAAAAGTGGAAGGGGCAAAAGGGCCTTGCCAGTTCCCTCAAGCTCTAATGACATAATCACCTCCTAAAAGCCCCAAGTGTCAGTACTATCACCTTGAGTCTTAGACTCCAACCTATGAATTGTGAGCAGACACATACATTCACCATAGCAGGAGGGAAATCAAATATATAACAGAAGAGTACCTTAAAATTTTAACTTTTTAGTGAATTGGTATGAAACTTTGAAGAAGAAAAATAAATGACATAGAGCAATCTAAGGCAGTCCAAGTGGGTGGCTTTAAATTTTAATTTCAGTAAATACAGTCCAGGCAATATTTCGACATCAGCAGCTTACTCAAGATTACTCTTGTTTTATCTCAATCATCGAGTTTACTTTCTAATGAGAAGGCTGATGTTTCGTAGGTCACTGGCAAGCCTATAACTAAAAGTACGATATTTTTGTAACTGACTGTTACTATTTATGTTAAGTTTATTTTTACTAAGCTGGCATGGCAGAAACAAGGATATACAGAGAAGAAAACAGCCTTTTTGAATTTTAGTATTTTATACATTGAGAACTAGAAGTATGCATTGAAAGCTTAGCCTAATTGTTTAAGAAGGTCTAAAGACCTAAATTTACACCGAAGAGATAAAAGTTCCAAATGGACCACAGGACACACTATAAGCACTTTTTCCTGTGCAATATTGAATGATATGCCTTAAACTCCCTTACATTGAGTTTCATTCTGTTTTTAGATCCTGAGGAAAATTGTAATAGGGCATATCACTACTACTCATGTAACCTATACCTGGACATAATTGGACATTGGAACCTAATTAAAAGAAGTCCCAACATTTTTACTCTATGTTAATTACAGAATCTCTGTGGAAAACTTTATATTTAAGATATTTACTGCTTCATTAAGTTGTAGCACTCCAGTCTCTGAAGAGCACCCACTAGATTTCAGTTTTACTCTCTCTAAAATTTCCAACTTCAATCATCCTTTAATCCCACCAGAACAATCACCCGTTGTTCCGAACACCTTTCTGTCTCTCACCCAACTCAAGTCGTTTAATCTTTTTTACTCTGTCTAAATTCATCTTTTGTCATAATAATTAATCTTCAGATATGGTCATTTTCTTTCCCCTCCCTTGCTGTTTTACTTGTTTACCAGGTAAATACGATTAAAATCCTACTTAAATACAATTCTTTACATTTTCAGGCAACTGAAGAAACAGAAAAAAAAAAAAAAAAAAAAACAGTTTTCTGACTGATCTCATGAAATTCTTGACCATGTACCTCAAGTAGGTTCTTGCTGAACAGAATCATGAAGCAATATTTAATTCTAAGTTACAATTTCATAGTTTTTCTTATCTTCTCAAATATCTAATACTTCTCTAATTATACTATTTACTATTGCACTGGATACTTTAAAGCAATCAGAAGAAAATTTCCACAATGAATGTTTGCATTGTCACTGTCAGGACTAAAATATACATCTTTAGGTTTTCACACTCTATCATCAAACATCGTCTAATGCCTAACCAATCTATATTCAAACATATTCTAATGCTTAACCAACAGATAAAAATGTTACAAGGGAAAACTTTTAATATATTTTCTCTTTCCTGGCATACTTCTAAAATCAATTATTTGACTTCTGTATACATACTACAAATCCCAGATCATATCAAAAATTATTTTTAAAATATCTTTTCTTTCTCATATATATAATCATCATTACTCTTTTCCCCTACAGCATTCCTTGTTGTAAAAGTCTGTTTCTATCACATATCATTTATCTGGTTTAAAATAAAAAATATTAAAAAGCATATTTTTATATTTTATTTTCTCTACAGCAGATCTGTTCAAGAAAAAATTTTCAGCTTGCCTAAAACTGTATTTATTTTTTACTTTTTTATGAAAGACATTTTAACTAAAATTCTAGTCTGACAGTTGTTTTTCTCTCATAATTTTTATTACAGCATGTCATTGTTTTCTGAGCTCTATTGTTCATTCACTGCAGTGATCTGCCATTTTTCTTGCATTTCTCCTTATAATGTTTTATTTTCTCCATCTAATGGCCTTTAAAATATATATATGTATATATATACATATATATGTTTTTCAATTTGAATATAATGTGCATAGGTGTACTTTACACATATTCTAGTTGAAATGTGCTAAAATCTTTTAATACCTGGCTTGATGTCATTCATTAATTAAAAATACCAGAAAACATCATTTTTTAAATGTTTTTTAACACCAATTCATTATCTTTTATATTTTATCTGCAACTCCAATAATATATATATATTAGACTGGGTGATATTGTCTCACAAATTTCAGAGTTTCCTCCTCTTTTTCTTCTCTATAAATTCTCTTTTTCTTTTTTGTAATTCAAACTATATTTGTATTTGTACCTGTTTTCAAAGTTACTTATTTTTGTCTCTGCTGATGAGTCAGCAATTTATATGTAATATAACACTTTTAGTTATAATTGTCATTTTGCTTTCATTTGTCTATTTTTAAATTTCACTATTTTCCCTGTATGTAATAAACATTAATTCCCTTTATTGACTCGGTTTCTTGACATATTTATTTTGTCTTTTTTTATTTATATTTTAATCTTATATTTTATTTTGTATATTTTTATTTTATCATAATGCATTAATTTAAAATTTTTATCTATTGGTTAAGCATTAGAATATGTTTGAAGATAGATTGGTTAAGCATTTGGTTATGTTTGATGGTAGATTGTGAAAAATTAAAGATATGTATTTTAGTACTGACGGTGGCAACACAAATATTCATTGTAGAAATTTTCTTCTGATTGCTTTAAAGTGTCCATTGCAATAGTAAATAGTATAATTGGAGACATATTAGACATTTAAGAAGATAATAAAAGAAGTATTAGATATTTGAGAAGGCTTAGTTTTTTTTTTATTGCATCTTAGGTTTTGGGGTACATGTGAAGAACATGCAAGATAGTTGCATAAGTACACACTTGGCAGTGTGATTGGCTGCCTTCTTCCCCTTCACCTATACCTGGCATTTCTTTGAGGCTTAGTTATTTTAAGTGTATCTATAGTAATTCTAGAATCTGCTATCTCTCACTCTTGTTCTATTGACTGTTTCCTTTCTTGATGATATACCATATATTGTTTTGTTCCTTTGTACTTTGTAATGTTTTCCTTAATTTGATGACAGATGTTTTGGTCATATAGTCTTACAAATGAAAGTATGTTACATTTGTCCACAAAAATTGTAGGCTTTCTCTTGTAGTCAAGTTGAATACTTCTGAGGTAATAAAGTCTGCATTAAAACAACTTTGCTTATTGTTATTATTTTGCTTTTTGGGGTTTCAATTAATGGCATACTTCAAGTTGTTTTGTGTTCAGGACCAGAAGCTTCTGTTTTTCGAGAAGTCATATTTCAATTAGCTCTTTCTGTTTTTAGCCATCAGCTAGCATGAGGCAACTGCAACACAGGAGAGTCCTCTCTCAACTTTCTTGCCCCCATCCAGATGCAGATATCCAGTATTTAATACTTACCCTAAGATTTGGAGAGACTTCTTCACAGTCATTAGTGAGCCACAGACACTGTCAACTCTCCTGTGTGTATTGAACACAGACTTACCAACAATTTCCCCAACTGTAGAGGGTGGCTGTCTTGGACAGTTAAAGCCTGAGGTGTTTATAGTGTTCATCTCAATTTTCCAACTTTGCTCTATTATTTCTGCAGGCCTGATATATCTATACCACACAGGGGTGTATCTCCAGTTATCTTCTTTGCCTACAATCAGTCTGTGAACATATCCTATGGGGTCTGTCTTTAAATCTATGACTATGGAGAGTGTACATTCTTATGCTAGCCATCATTTTGCCTTTAAAAGATCATACAACAAATTATATTTTTCTTTCTTCTTACACAGGTCTTTTTTTAATATCTTTTGTTGCATAAGAATAAAAGCAACTACAAGTCCCTTTGTTGGCAAGAGGTATTTATCAAATTGTGCTTTAGTCCATTGGGTATTTTTGTGACATGAGTTCTTATATGCTTTTAAAAATTGTTGGTTTTCTACTTACTTATTATTGTTAGAGAGGATTCATAATTATCTTACACATGAAAGGTAGATGCAGCTTTTCTCTTTGCTTAAATTCCAATGGGATCCTTGGAATTATGTTGCAATGTACTAATTTGTTTGTGTCTACTTGAGGTTTCAAATCCTTAACCATATGTATTATTTAGATCTTATCCAAAATTTCTCATTTGTAAAATGCATTTACTTAGAACTGACTCATAATAGCTGTATACATTTTTATTTAGTATTTTTGTCTATGTATTTTTAAATAAAGGTCTTAATTTTATCCCTGCATATATCTTCAATATTCCTAGTATCTTTCATGTTGCTAAGTAACATTTTTTTTCAGTTGTGATTTTATAGTTTAATTATAGAACTTACTGGTTATCTTTCTTAGATTTATATTCTAATTTGATTTGTTGTTGTTATTTTGGACTTCTCTCTCCTTTGCATATAATTGCTCTCTCTCTCTCTCTCTCTCTCTCTCTCTCTCTCTCTCTCTCTCTCTCTCTCTCTCTCTCTCTCATCTTTGCTTTTCCCTTCTTTCTACTCTCTGGTTCTCTCTCTCAAATTGACCTGTAAGGCTAGATTCATGTTCTCCTCTATGTTTGGAATGGGTTTAGTCCATGTTTTGCTGCAGGAGCTGAATTTTTGCTACTATTGCCTATGAAACTAAAACCAGTTTAGACAATAGCATACGTGAGTTCACTGTTTTTTATTATTGTTCTCTTTTCATGTTCTTTTGATTTTTGGTGGTGTCTGTATGTTTTTAGTTGTAGATGTTTACTCATTTTATAAGCCCACTTTTGTCACTTTCGTATACTGTCTATTAATGTATTTGCAGCAAAAATGAGTGTTGTTGTGTAAATTCACTGTAGCACCTTGGCTGTACAAACCATCTATTCTTTAACTATATTTTTCGAAGCTCAACACATATTTCCTAAACAATTTGTTATCAATAGTGTTAAAAACACATGTACGTGATAATCATAGAGCCCAAAACTAATGCTATAATGTTCTAGAAAGGCCAAGGCTCATGGAAAAGCAGAGTAAATGAATGCTGATTATACAGAACGTTTGCTCTTGTGTCTTTCTCTTCACTGTGGCAGTAAGCAAGAGAATGTGAGAAAAGAAGTGGTAGTTAACCTCTTTAACTTCCATTAGCCTTTTGCCTCTGTGCTACTACCTAGTGTCTCCTGGATAATTTAGGAAACTTCTGCTTAATAACTATAGTGAAATTGGCTTTATAATATCCTGGGGCTTTCATTAGGTGGAGGCAGCAATTTAGAAACTCTCACGGATAACATAAAACAGCTAAGTGGTGGTGCAAGACATTAAAACACAGAAGGCTTAAGCTGAAAAGGGGGCTTTAAACTAAAGCTTGTAAAATATTGGTGGGTTGTTCAAGTTTATATTAAAATAGTTATGCAGGGGCTGTCTCCTCATTTCCATCAAATTTGGTTTCAGATTTCCCTCAATGTGTAGTCCTTCAGTAGCCTGAAATTCGAGCCTTTACTCTTTGAGTACAAAAGTCCTTCACTATTTGAGTACAATTTCCTAATCTTTGAAATTAAACTGTTTGAATAATTTTATATGTTCTTTAGACTCCAGAAAGAGATTACAAGCCACAGGAGATGCTTTGTTTTAAGCAAACGCTTAGTCTTTCTGGCTCTCTGAAACATGATGGGCAGTGATATTGTAAGCGGGCTTAAGGCAACATTCAAATGAATCCAGAAGAAGCTAGGCGGTTGTTAAAGTATCTGCTTTTGCTTTTGGAATCCCATTTGCTTCTGTTTTGCCTGTTTAATGCTTATGAGATCTGTTGGACAATGACTTTCCCGAACCAGTATAAGAAATTCTTCTCTTATGAGAATGTTTGTTTCTACCTAGGATTGCTAAAGTCCTGTTGCATGCTTTAAGATACCTTGCCTTTGGTGAATTGAAGCTTGATATGTCAACATACTCTCTGTAAACACAGCAGCACAGAGGGCAAAGAAAACACTTATCCAGCACAACTAAGACAAAAGGAATTATTTTGACAGTAAATGGACTTGCAGCTTAAGCAAGTCTGTTAAACAGGGTGGTATTAACTACAAAATTGCTTTTAAGCAAAGGTGACCAGATGTTCTAATTTGACTGATTAATTTGTTTGCTTAAATACCCTTGTAACTTTTGTTTCTAAATGTTTGTCTACTCTTGTTTTTATCAATCTGCCAAGTGCTATGCATAGGAAAGTACATACTTGAAATTAACTATTTTTCATCACACTATTCTAGCTTATGTGCTTATTTTTCACAAACTATTTATCTAGTAATCACCGTGAAATCAAATGGCTATTTGTAGTGGGATGGTTCTAAAAATATTAATGTTATATTTTATTTCTGATAGTATTTAATAAGACAAGTCCTAAATTTAAAACCATGTATTTCTTTATAGACAAATCTTCCTCTTTACTTACCAAAGCTTTCTACTCTTTAGTAGTAGAAATTTTTGTCAATATTTTATTAGCTCAGATGTGAGCAGAAGCACATTAAAATGGATAGAGAAGGTGATGCTGCAATTGTTAAATTGGTTAAAATATCTGAATACTGATTTGAATTTACTTATTTTGTTTAAACCAAAAATACTCATCTCTACAAAACATGCAAAAGTACATGTTTTGGAGCATGTTAATGCAATATATAATATTTAAAATAACATCAACAGTTGTAGAAAATTAAAGCAATAAAAATATAGACTTCATCTCTTGGCAGGGAAAGTTTTCATGTTAGTAGAACAATAAATGCTACTATTTCAAATTAAGGTGTCTCTACCAAATGCAGCACTTAATAAGAACTGACAATTTGGATCCATGTCGATTGATTGTCTTGTGAACATAATAAATTGAGAAATATAGAGGCATACATATATTAAAAATGTACACGATGTGATTCCCAATTTAAGAAAAAGAAAACTAAAGACAGACTATAAAATACATAGATCAACCACGTCTTATCTTATATTACTTAGCATACTTCAGATGATGTTCCAAAATTCTACATTATTTGTGTCATGTTAATAAACCATACTATCTTAAATAGTAATAAAATAAAATAAATTGAAATAATTCAATTAGTAAGATTAATGTGAATTTAAGTCAATGGCAAGCATAATTAAGAAAACAATAAAAATTACAATTTTTATTCAGTTAGAGGTTGTTGTATTTGTCCCAAAACAAAAATTAATCTATTTATAGTTTCCTTAATATTAAGGACAGTATTCTCAACATTTTTAGGTGTACAAACTATGCCTTTTTGTTCACTGTATCTAATGTAAGGTTATTGAATGTACAGCAAATGTATTTGGAGTATAAACTCTCCTTCAATAATACAATCCAAAAAACAAAGAATTATTTCTGAAATATGCTATTAGAAATAAGACATAGTTACAAAAAAACCAGTGAGTGAAAAAGTAACTATATAACTAATACTCTCTGAATTATGTAATAAAAATATTTTTCTACAAAATGCTATTTTCATATAATCCATATATAGCATGTTTGTGTCACTATAGTTTGGTATGTATCAAATTGTGAGTAAACCAAAAGAAGCAAATCCGGAAATGGAAGTACCAATAAGTGAAAAGTTTTCTTTTGGTATTGGAAATGCCATGTATTTTTGCCATTGTATTTTACTTACTCGTAATATCTGCTTTTTCTACTGAGCATGTGCTACCATAGAAATTTAAAGGAGTTATTTCTAATTTGGTAAAAGAAACAAAACAAGTAGGTTTTAATCTTATAAATAATCTGTTCATTGAAATGTCTTATTTACTCCAGATAGATCTGTGCAAACTGAACTTAAAACTACTTTTTAAAGCAGTTGGAAAGCATTATTTAATAAAAGAGGCATCTGTCATAAATTTAGGTCTATTTGTGCAGATTTTCTGAATTTTAAAATGTAAATCAATTCTTTACAAATTAAATTATGTTTTGTTCTTGATTTACGTTACTATTTTAGAGTTACTTTCTCTTGACTTATTGCTATAAAGTTGGCAATAGATATTAACATCTAGACTGTTTCTCTTCGATTTGTCTTTCTTTGCTTCATGAACTATTTCTTTGTAATAGATAGTATGCAGTCATCTTCAAGAGGTGAGAATTCCACTTAGCGGCTTAAACAGAAGTGTTATCTCAAGATAACATAATATCTGGAGGTACGTGGCTGCTACTGTCTGGTCAGTAATTCAGAGTGAAAGGGGAAACATTTCTTGAGATTTCTCTGGCCATTTCTATAAGATCTATCCTGCAACTTCAGTCATCCTAATCATATTCAATGAAGAAGAGAGAAAAAGATGGCAGAAAAATCACTGGCTTGTAACAGGAGAGTAAAAGTTAGCATTGAAGATTCCCAGCAGGGTTCTTTACTCTTCTCCGGTATAAATTATTTCAGTAGTCATTTCTAGCAACACTGGAGAGTGGGCACAAATATTTGGCTTCTCCAATTTCCGGAGTGAAGTTGACAAGGGAGGAGTTGTTTGGGAGCGGATGTTGTGTTAACCAACTAGTTTTCCTTCTCTGAAATTTCGCTTGACTCCGGCTTTTGTTCGTCACTTCTCATGTAATATAACACTCACATGCATCCACACTCATCTACCTAAATGCTACCTTTTCCAAAAACTAAATCTATACTTCATTTCTAAGTTCTGTATTCATGCTCACATGTACTACCAACCTGCTTCTTCTTGCTGGTACATATTAAATGTATTAGACAACTCAATGGGCACTGTTTTGAATACCTGCCAACAACCAACCATCCCCTGACTCCCAACATACACAGAACACAACAATAACAACAGCAACCCACCCAGGCACTAAACTCAACCCAAGTAAATTTTTAAGGGAAGTAAATGTCAGAAATTCAGGCTGTGGCATTAACTCTCCCTCACCCCTTTCTCTATCATGATCTACTTATAAAATCTGTAGAGCTATTCAATTTTGCTTGAATGCAAACAATTTAAAGGCAGTAAATCTTGTTTCTTTGTGAATCTTCACAGCCTATGTAGCCTGCAATAGATACTTCATAGAATGTTTGCTGATTATCAAAAGATCTACAATTGGTACATATTCAGTGGTCCCATTTTGCACAATAGAAAATACCTAAATAATATAACAGAACTGATAGTTTCCAAAGCTTTATAAGCCATTATTTGCTTTCTTAGAAAACAAATAACAATGAAAATTTTTGACTTAAATTTGGCTTATTGAAAAAAATTAGATGTTGCATTGTTTTTGAGTTTCCTGTGAGGAATTATTTTTGAGATTGTGATGACTTGCAGCCTAATATTGCCCCCAAATTAATTTTTAAAAACTTACTAAACCATTTTATTGTATCAATGGTTTTAACAATGACAAATAATATGTGCCCTACTCAATGTTTTAATAAGTATCAGAAATCTACTCTGCACTGCATAGAAGCAGTCATTGAAGCGTATTCAAAATAATATGTGATCTTCCACAAGTCCATGCCTGAAAGTATATGTGTTATAAGTGAGGCAGTATTTTAAGAGTTTAAATGAATGTTATCAATATCTGAAGATTGATAACTCTTATTTTGTATATTAAACAAAGACTGTAAGATTGATATGTCTTTTGGCATAATATTGCAGAAAAAAATTCTGCCTTGGAACTTAAACTTTCAATATTAGGTGTGGTCCAAAGAAGCAAGTCACCTCTGACTTTGAAAGGAATACAAAATGTAAGACTTGCATTTGCCAAATGAAAACCACTTTATTATTTCCATGTGGTCATTGACTCTGTGGTCATACTGTTCAACTTTCAGGTGGATATTTGAGATGTCACATGATTGTTTTCATTTATGAAGTCTGTAAACAGGATCCAAATTTTTGTGGTTCAGTATGTGACATAGGTATGAAATTAGATATATTTTAGGTGATTTTTATTTCCTGAATGAAAAACATCAATCCCATTTAGATTGTCTGTTTTGATGTTTTATTTATGTTTTTGACTGAATAATTCTCTCAAAAATTCATCGTGGAAGCCTTAATGCTCAATGTGAAAATATTTGGAAACAGGGCCTTTAAGGAGGTAATAAATGTTAAATTAGATGAAAAAGGTGGCCCAGCACTTTGGGAAGCCAAGGCGAGAGGATCACCTGAGTTCAGAAATTCAAGACCAATCTGGCCAACATGCTGAAACACCACCTCTGCTAAACATACAAAAAACTAACCAGACATGATGACAAGCAGTTGTAGTCCCAGGTTCCAGTGAGCCAAGATTGAGCCACTGCACTCCAGCCTGGGTGACAGAGTGAGACTATGTCTCAAAAAATAAAATAAAATAGAAAAGAAAAAGAAAAAAGAAGAATAAAAAGTTGTGACCCTAATCCAATTATAAAATGAGGAAGAGACACCGGAGCTCACTCTCTCTGCTGGAGCACAAAGGAAAGGCCATATGAACACAAACGGAGAAGGCTACCACGTGCCAGCAGAGGAGTGGGGCCTCACCAGAAACCAATCCTACTGGCACCTTGATCTTAGAATTCCAGACTTAGAACTCCGAGAAAATAAATTTCTGTGGTTTATTCCACCAAATTTGTGTGGTTTTGTTGTGGCAGTCTGAGCAGACTACCACATGTGAATTAATTTTCCATTAACTTTACCTGATAAATGGTATGTTGTGCTTTTCCATGAGCAGCAAAAGACATAAGAATTAAGTGCACACTGTTGTGACATAAAGAAATTAGCATTGAAAATGAAATTTATGTGGCATTTTTAATGGACTGCCATATTATTGGATGAAAATTACTGAAGCTAAATAGTTTGATTATTGATTATAGTTAGAATCTACATCAGGAGACAGTAATATAAATTTAATTCCCAGAATCCAATTTTATTTTTAATTTGTTTGCCCCCAGTTCATTTTCACACAAAGAATACAAAAGACTAACTATAACGGTCATTTTTTTCATAGTTGAGGTTTCTTTTTCTTGTGGAATAGACATTGATAATGTTTGTTATGTAAATTAATTGTAATGCAAATTTTAATAGATTTAATGATTAAATTACTATTTTATACAATCAAATCTATAATTAATCACTATATAAAGTACTTTTGCTATATTTATTGACTTTTCCCCTCATTTATAGAATAATATTTAAAATTATATTAATTAACAAAAATAAAGAAACATAAGTAGAGCAAGTTAAAAATCCCCAGAAAATCTACACACTAGGATAATAAGGAACTTAAAAAGATTCCACTGAGAAAACAAAAGAAGATTAAGAATTTCCTGCATTTTTATCTATGTAGAAAATTACATTAGGTGCCTTTTTATGGTTATTACAATTGCTTAAAAATAAAAAGACTTAAAGAAATATGACAATTATAGTAGGTGTTGGAATTTCAGTAAACTTTCTGGCATTGATTGAAGGCTCTACTTTGTTTATGGCTTTGGGAAATTTATTTAACCTCTCTGAACTTCAGTTTCTTCCACTGAAAACAAAGTAATTATGGTACTCACTTTCTAAGGCTGATGTAAAAATTGCATGATATAACATATATAAAATCCTTGCATAGGGCATGGCACTTAATAAATACTGAGTGAACATTGGCTATCTAATAACATAAGAAGATATTTATAATCCATTTTTATTTGATATTCAAAATGAACTTAACATGTTTATATCAGGCAAATAGAATTATACCAATTTGACATAATATACATTTCAGAGAGATGTCTAGCTCACTTACCCACTCATGATCATCTAAGAATTTGAACTTTTGAACCCTAACAAAAAGCATTTTACCTATAAAAATCAATGTATACAACACCTTTCAGATATGTATAGAGCAAAGAATTTGCTTATTTTCTACCAAGATGATAAACGCTTCCAAGATGCAGTTTCTATATCATACAGAATCGTTGAAGTAGTCAGACAATTATCAGGTTATCTTGATATCAATTTGTTTTCTCCCTCTCTCACTCTCTTTCTCTTGCTCTCTCTCCCTCAGCTAAAATCGCATCCTCCAGGATAAACAGGTGAAGAATCACAGAGCAATTTAAAAATTATTGCAAGACACATAAAACCTTTTCTATACTATGAAAAGAAACACTCAAGTGAAAATATCATTTATACTCTAGTAATATAGTCTTACTTTGTTTTCTGACATACACAAACACTTTCTCATTTGACAGAATAATATAACTTTGTTCATCTGAGGATGTTTTGGAATTAATAATGAAGAATGAGGTGGTTTAGGGAATACTATACATGAAAACTTCTAACTTTAAAAAAAATGTTACGTGAGGGGTTTAGTTGAAAGCTAAAAATAAAAAAAGCAAGCATAGTGGTGAGGAGAAGATATTATCATTAATTACTTTTCAAGGTTGTCTGCGGCCTGCAGATTTGTTAGCTCTGTCATGGAATATGTCACAAGGGAGGTACTTCTGAAGGAGTAACAGAAGTGTGTGAAAAATCTCAATATGATGCATGAGTGTAATCTCCTCTTTGCAGATGTTAATTCCCTGCTTGCTACAACTAGGAAGCAAGTGCCAACGTATTTGGGAATGCTCCTTCCTGCTGGACAGCACACAGACAAGTTGGAAAGGAATCCTATAACAAGCTAGCTGCCATGCATATGGAATAGAGCTTAGTTCAAAAGTCTTTCCAAGTGCATGAGTATTTTAGATGATATTTAGCCCCATTTAAATTGAAAGATGAAATGCAGCAATTGAAGTTGAGTGTGTACTCTGATCTTGGCAGGGAGATAATTCCCCATAAGATGTTTTGTCTCTTATGAGCTCTCAACAAATTCAAAATATAGGATGTTATCAAATTTGCCCTTTTTCACAGAGCAATTTCTTATGAAAAAAATCATGATAGTAAAAGAAAAACTAAAGAAACATTTTCAATTTTCAAGGTCACAGAGGATAACTTTGGAAGTCTACGTTCATAAAAACAAATCAAATAAATCTAAAGAAAAGTCAAAACAAGGATCAGAAAAAGATCATAGAAAGATTGACCATCTAAACAACAAATATTGACTTTCTAAAAGCAATATATATATATTGTATATATTTATTGTACATTGTAATGAGAATACTCATGCCATCTTAAACCACGTGGATATTTAGAGATGCAAAGAAAGACCATGGTTTCTAAAGGAAAAAAATGAGAATTACACAGTTGTTTTGAAATCATTATCCTTGGCTACAGAGATCACAAGAGTGATGCCAGTCTGAGTTTGGATAGGCAGTTGAGGGCAGACCATTTTGCAGAAATATGTTATCTGTAAGGTCGTGATGGTCTTTGTATAAGGGTGTGGTTTTTGGAGAGGCTACTGTGATAACTTTTATTATTTAGAATACAAGTATGAAAACATTCTCTTCATGGCCTTTCCTGCATTCATTTGTTGGAAATTTTTTTTAGCATTAGTAATTCCATTGTGATTCTGACAATTTTCACAAGATTATCAAGTTTATATTATTCCTGTGGAAAAACTAAATATCTAACTTAAAATGTAGAGCAAAAAGTGGAGGATTTTTTTTTAATAGAAATAAGCTTTCAGGATTAATATAAACCTCTAACTGGTCACCTATGATAATCCAACAGATGGCCTTAACGACCTAATAAGACAGTGTTTCTGTGTGAACAAGTGCAGAAGAAAATATGTTTTCTAAGTGTTTTTTGGGTTATAGTTGTCCTAATAGCAGCTTAAACACATTGTTCATGTACTGAGAACTTTTATTAACACCTTTTGGGTTTATAAATATAAGAAGTAAAGAGAGTTAATAGTGACTTTTTAGTGTTCGCAATTTTTATAAACTGCAAATGTGTAAAATAATTTAATTTCTAGATGATTCTAAAATACTGTTTTTTTTCTTAATTTGACACATGAGAAAACTGAAGTAAAGCATAATCATTTTGTATTCCCCGGTGGTTAATTTTTGCCAGGTCTGGGATTTGAACCAATGTTATTTATTGTCAACATGACCTTATAAACATTTTTGTAATCAGATAAATGTCCAAGGATAGAAGAATTAAGAGAAGAGCTTTGCTCTAGAAAAATGAAATATACCTATTATTAATAAATTAAATGAGAAAAAAATAAGAAACAGGAGGAAAGCAATAGAGAAATAAAGAATTAACTAAAGCTAGAAAAGCATAACAACATTTTGTACCCTATTAGACATGAATATCTACAGATAAAATAAGTCAGCATTTCTCAAAAGTCCAAAGGAATGTGTGTATGTTAGGACACAGGGGGTGGGGGTGAAGATAGCATTTCTGTTAACAATCATTTTGATTTAAGTTTAATTATTTTTATTCTAGACCAATAAAACCAATCTAATTTTAAGATAGCAATGTTGAAAATGGAACAGAATGGCTTAAAAGTCACCATTATACAATAATGAGATGAATGCATCTCCCTTAAATAACCAAAACAGGAAAATTTGTTCTAAATAATTTCATGTGAAGAAGTAATGAACGATGTAGCTCAACATAATTTAACAAATATTTGTTGAGTATCTGTTCTATACTACAGTTTCTTCCAGATGCTTGAAATACTTCAGTAAACTTAACTTTTTTTATATATAAAAAAGAAAAGAACAAAGGCCACTCTCTTGACCTTGGTGGAGCTTGTGTTCTAACCATGGGAGACATACACAATACCATTGGTACGCTAAGTATAATATTTAGCAAACTCTTATCATTGCATGTTACCTCAGCATCCTTTTGAACGTAGGTTTAATTTGGTCATACTGGAAGCTAGGCCTAGTGACCCTGGAAGGAGTTTTCGCTTTTCACTTCCTCCAAAGTTCTCTATGTGGTTGCTCCAGATATCTGCCTTATACAACTGTCTCCAGGTGACCATCTCCCTTTGGGACAGCAGATACAACCTACCTGACCCACCCCCTGGCCTTCTCACCTCTAATGGACTGTGTAGATATGCTTCATTGGCCCCCTCTCAGACACACTGTGCCTGCTTGTGCCTATTGGACTTGTGCCTGCTTGCTCTAAACCCACTGTGTTAGTCCATTCTCATGGTGCTAATAAAGATGCTAATAAAACTTCCCTGGACACCTGTTTGGGTAATGCCCTCAACCCCAAAAAAGCCTTCAGTTCACAGGTTTCTCTACCTCTCTTGCTCTCCAGCTGCTGGTTGAATGTGTGTGCTGTACGGCTTCCCACTTTCTGTTGCACCTGCAAGACCTGTCGTTCTCTCTCTGGATCTGCAAGTAACAAACCGCTTCTGTTATTTCATGTTTCCTTTGGTTGCCTCCCCTGTGGCTCACCTGACCAACACCGAATCCTATCTTCTTTCCTGGTCAGAGCGATCCTAGATAGTGGCTGTGGTAGAAATAAACTGGACACGAGTCAGACAAGAACCACAGAAATGTCTGTCATATTAATGAGTTTCCTGTGAAAGGGACAAGTGGTCACAAACTGGACACTTAAATACTAGGACGTACACAGGGATAAAGAAGCATCCTGTGAAATGCACATCGTAACATCTACAATCAAATACAAATCCTCTGAACCCCATCAGGTCAGGGCCCAAGTTGATAGCTATTCTTATATAGGAGACCTTGAGACAGATGAAAAAAGCACTTTGGCAAAATATAATCATAGCAAGATTATGTTATGTATAGGCATCGGAAGTATGGGTTACGATTTTAAAAGTGAGACTTACTTCTTAGTAAGAAGAGCACATGTGAGCTAGTGATTAGAGGTAAAAGCATTTGTTATGAAGATATCTGGGGAGAGTTTCCAGACAGACAACCAATACAAATGCCTTCAAATGAAAGTGTGGCTGGCTTGTTCCAGGAATTTCAAGAAATACACCTCCTTCCCTGACTTCTGTGATATGAAGGGCATGAACTATCAGGAGAGCAGAAGATGATGTTAGAGAAGAATCAGAGGCCCAAACATGCAGAGGGACTTGTACCAATTTAAGAATATTTTGTTGGCCAAGTATGGTGGCTCAAGCCTGTAATCCCAGCACTTTGGGAGGCCGAGGCGGTCAGATCACGAGGTCAGGAGAAAGAGACCATCCTGACCAACATGGTGAAACCCCGTCTTTACTAAAAATACAAAAATTAGCTGGGTGTGGTGGCATGCACCTGTAGTCCCAGCTACTCAGGAGGCTGAGGCAGGAGAATCGCTTGAACCCAGGAGGCAGAGGTTACAGTGAGCCAAGACTGTGCCACTGCACTCCAGCATGGCGCCTGGTGACAGAGTGAGACTCTGCCTCAAAAAAAAAAAAAAAAAGCATATTTTGTTTTAACTTTTAGTTACATGGAATCCTACAGAGGATTTTGAGCAGATAAGTGACATGATTTCTCCTATCATTAAAGAATCACTCCAGCTGCTCTTCTACAAATAGGATGGGGGCAAAGATAGGGCACAGAGACAGTGAGGAAGCCATTACAGAAATCTACACTAGTAATGACAGTGGCTCAGGTTGGAGTGATGAGCAGTGAGATAGTTAGAAGTATTCAGAGTTTGTTTACATTTTAAAGGCAGAGACTATGGGAAATGTTTCTGAATGCCTGCTGTGAAGGAAAAAATACACTTAAATATGTATAACTTCACATTCCATTTGTGTCTGAAGGCATGAAAAGCTGACATTGTCATCAACTGAATTGGAAAAGGTGGTAGGTGAAGTAGATTTGGGGGGATATAGGAAAAATTTAATATTAAATATGTGGAATTTAAAATGTCTGTAAGATACTAGTTGAGAAGCTGAGCAAGTAGTTTGACTAATACGTATTTTCAAGAGAGCGGCCCGTATTAGAGATGATATTTGGAATTTATTGGCACATAAGCCATTTCTGGATGAGATAACCAAGAGATAACCACTGCAATGGAGAAATAGAGGAGAGGTTTGATGATTGGTCTTGGAAGTCGATATTATTATGTCATATGTAAAAGAAGGAAAAGAAGGAAGACAAGAGTTAGGAAAGCAAACAAGAAAAGTAGTATCCAGGAGGCAAAATGAGAAAAGTGTATCACGAAGGAGGTAAAGATAGGCTGCAATATGTGCTTTCGATGGGCAATATAAAATCAAATATTGGATTTAGCAATGTAGAGGTCAATGATAAAGCCAAGAGCACTTTTGCTAGAACGGGGATAAATGTATGATTAGCTTCAAAACAGTATATGTAGAGGGAATTTGGAAATAGTGTATGTACACAACGCTTTCAAGGAGCTTTACTGAAAAGGAAAACAGAAGTAGATTGGTACTTGGTACAGGAAATAGGATCGGGTCAAGATAAATTACATTTTTTAAAAGAGAGAAATTTCCGTTCATTTATATGCTGAAGACAATGACCTGATGGGATTGTTAATTTTATGTATCAACTTGCTTAGTGTGCTGTCCACAGTTGCTTGGTGAAATACCAGTCTAGAGGCTGTTGTTAAGGTATGTTTTAGACATGATTAATATTGAAATCAGTAGATTTTGATTAAAGCAGATTACCCTCCATAAGTGGGTGGACCTCTTCCAATCAGCTGAATGCCTTAGAGAAAAAAAACGCTGAGGTTACACTTTAGATTAGCCTTCAGACTCAGGACTGCAGCATCAGCACTCCTCTGATCTCCAGCCTGGTGTTCTTCAGCATTCAGTTTAGCAGCCTGATCTACAGTGATCCAGGAACAGTTAGAGGATGTGGCATAGATACCATACGTGTATAGATTTGGTGACTGGAGTCTAAGTTTTTTTTCAATGGTCGAAGTCACAATTTCATCAACTGCGGCTTAGGAGTAGGAGGCATGGAGATTTGGAGAGAGAGAAGGATGGCGAGTAATTGACTGAAAGATTTAACGTGCTAAGGAAACTGAGTATGGTTACTAAAATGAATTAAGTTTCCACTTGAAGTTCATGTCATATATCTTAAGTGAGATCTGTCAATCTGGTTGTATATTTTTCTTTATTTATGTCAAACTTCATGGGTGCAGATAAAAAGCAGCTGGAGAGTTAGATTTAATCAGGATGTGATTTTGTCATTTGAGTAAAAAGAAGCAAGAGAGAGTATAGAAATTAAGTGAGTGTTTTTGACCATGGATTTCCACTGGGGAAAAAAGGGGACAAATACTAGAGGATACAGAACAGTGAAATAACAGAATTAAAGGAATTATGATTCTTGGGGTCTGGGTTAGATAGTGAACAGTAAATATAGGAAACTAGATGATATTATGTTTTTTCACAAAGTGACGACATTTTTTAAAAACGGAGTATTTTTTTAACCAGTACTCCTCACGAAATAACGGAGGTGAAGGTCTTATAAAGAAATTTCTACAAAAAAAAAAAAAACCGAGAAAATTCTACAGTGATACAAGGATTACCACCATGTCCAATTGTAGGCCCTAGAAAACTAGTCTGAACCATACAAATACTATTTTTTATTTATACTACAATGTAACTAATTCTGGTCCAGGTGTCCTAATCATGTAGAAGAGCCAGAGGCACTGGATAAAGGAAATGTGTGCCCACATATTTAGAGCAAATTACTTTAATCATTACTTGGCAGGAATCAGTAAGGAAGGCTGGAATTTCTTTTTCGTTACAGCTATGTCCTTTCTATATTGCCTGACCAAAAGGAAAAGAGAAAAGTGTCAATGCCTTTCTCCTAAGAATACTAATTCCAGCAAAGAAGATCGTCCTAGAAAACAAGGCCTAACCAATGTTTTTAATATCATTATTTTTGGCTTTGTTGTGGAGTGAAATGGAAAGTCTTGTTCTCTCCTCATTGTATATTGGGCAAGAGAATGAGAGATTAAAGAATAATAGGCACCGAGTCTTCTCACAGGCCTATGAGTAGATAGAAGGCAGATTATCTATAAGAAATATTTTGGACCCTTTATACAGTGTCTGTAAATTATCAAAATTTCAAGACAATGTCTTTGAAGAGAATTTGAAGACATGCAGTTTATACAGTATCAAATCAGTAACAGAATATGAAAAAAGTTTGATAAACGTTTATAATCCCATAGAACTATGCTGTATACAAGAAGGGGCTGTGTTGCATGTCAGCCAATGTCAAAGAAAGCTACAATAAACCCTTGTATCACAGGCAATTGTCTGTGGAACAGTTCAGCAATAATGGAACTATAGCACCTTTTCGATGATATTTTTAGATGTTTTTAGCTAAATTTGGATCTCAGATATAGCTTCGTGTTGTTTAAAGTAGCAGTAAAAGTAAATGTATCTCTAGGAATATGGTGAGGATTAAATTAGACAACAGATATGAACAAAGGAAAACATAAAAATTGTTAACATTCAAATACATAATAAATCTATGTTTATTAGAACAAGTTATGTATATGTACACACACACACACACACACACACACACACACACACATACAGATATATGTTTTCCTCAGTTAAATATTGCCTGCAATAAGTCAGGAACACAAAATGAAAATCAATCAATATCGATGTCAAAGAACTTCCTTAAAATACAGCTATTATTTCATCAAATAAAAGGCTACATGCTGACTGCTTTATAAAGTTAAACATTTTTATGTAAACAGACAATTTTGGTGGATTGGATAATCAATACATTTATTTTATCAAAATGTTTAATACAGAACCATTAAAATACACCCATTTATGGATATATACATTTAAAATTAAGTTGGCTATTGTGTACTTATTCTTTCAATATCATTCACAAGCCTCTACTGACTGTTTGCATACTCTTTTCTCCTTCTTTGCCTCACCTTGAGAAAGAAGTGAAACACAGTGTATTTTGGACAACAGGAGTCCCTCTAGTGCTATGAGCTAAGGATAACCCTTTTTTATTGTCTGGAACAAGTGGAAAGAAGGTGATAAGATGAAATGGTAGCACCGAGTGTAAATGGGATAAAACAAACTATGGAAGAGATTCTCTATATTTAGCAAACTTTTACAAGTGTTCAAAGCTTAGGGAAAACACTAATATGCTTAGCTCCTGATTTTTGGTGTCAGTGAAATGCAGGCATGCATATTTATTTCTGCAGTAAAAATAAATCCTATTCTAGAGAAAGTTCATGCTGTTAAATAGTCAGATTCAGATGCAGGATAGGGGAGATATTCTCTTCAAAATTAAAGTTATATCCTTTATTAAAAACACAGTCCTAGTGATAGAAACATGTTCCAGAAATGTACTTAGTTATAATTTTAATGGAATTACTTGCACAGTTCAAAATTATAATGCCTTAGTCTATCGTAAAGATCATTTATATGTCTAAGGAATTATCTGAAAATCTTTTCCATAAAAATAGCTATTAAAGTAACAGAGAAGTATGGCTTATTAGGGAAACTATCTTTTATTAGATGAATAGGTGACATCCTTAACATGTAGTCAGATAATGAAATATTCTTTAAAAACATTGTAAAACAGATGAATTTATTTTTCAGTGATGACAATGTGTTTACTATAGTCTTTTATTCATTAATTCAAAACACTTGTATTTAATATTTTCTATCTGTTATGTTCTGGATGTAAAGTTTTAAAAAACATAATATGTAGAATGTAGCATATAGATGAAAAATAATATGTAGAAATTATTACAAACAAATTAGAATATTACAAATTCTGAAGAAAATAAAATGTAGGAAAAACCTCTATTCAGAGTTAGCCAAAAAAGGAGAACCTCAGTCTTAAAGAGCTTAAATCCTGCAATTCATTTATTTCCAAGTGTATAAGGTTATTGAAATGTATGTCATATACGATGCAACAAATGGAGGTTAAAATAATAAAGAAATCACATACAATTCTTGTATTGACTATGTTATAGTTCCATATATCTATGTATCATAGATAGTTATATGTACATGTGTGTTTTTTAAATGAGAGTGTGTGTAGAAGATGACACATGATGGAATTTCTATGATGAAAAATGTGAAAATTCTGCTAAATATAAGGCTAAATGGATAATATATTCTTTGTGATATAGTAAGCAGATTATAAGTCAGAGTCTGTAAGAAAATAAAAAGTAAAACAAGGTGTGTAGGGTATGAAAATAAACAAATAAATAATTCAGTTTCAGAAAGGGTACATTAGAGAGCTGTGTGAGACCTCAAAGATATGTCAGGAGACAAGAAATGCCTCTTGTCAAATGTCAAGAGACAAGATTGGGATAAAGGGCCAGAAGGAAGTTTCTATCCTTTCCATAGTGTTACTCTTTGAAACCAGAATTAAAAAATATAATTGTTGGGTGGGGAGGGATAACATGGGAAGAAATGCCAGATACAGTATGCACCTAAAGTAAAAAAAAAAAAAAAAAAAAAAAATTTATATATATATATATATAATTGTCTATTTGAAAACTAAATTTTGTGATGGGAAGCTGTGGCTCATGCCTGTAATCCCAACACTTTGAGAGGCAAGAAGGGGAATTGCTTGAAGCCAGAAGTTTTAGACCAGCTTGGAGAAAAAAGCAAGACCAAATCCCTGCTAAAAATAAAAAATAGAAAGAAAATATTCAGTCACTGTGGTGTGTACCTGTAGTCCCAGTTATTTGGGAGGCTGAGACAGAAGGGTTACGTGAGCCAGGAATGCATGTAAAGAAGCTAGATTGAGTCTCTATATGGCTATTTCTAATTTCTGATTCATAATTTTTAAGAGTGTTCATAGGATTTTTCAATAAAATAGATAATTGGTTAATATATGACAGATTATTTTTATGTTTCATTTTAAGTGGAGATGGGATCTTGTTTTGTTGCCCAAGCTGGTCTCGAAATCCTGGCTTCAAGTGATTCTCATTCTTGGCCTCTCAAAGCATTGGGATTACAGTCACTACATCACTATTAAAGAGGAAGCAAATGGAAAAGGACACCAAGAAAGAAGAAACAAGAAGGGGATGGAATAGAGAGAGAGAGAAGAAGAAAGAGAGCAGAAGGAGAAAAGAGAAAGTACATGAGGAGCTATGTCATATAGGAAATAAAACAGGTATTACTAACTGAAGGAAAGAAATGTTGCCATGAAATCCAGTAAAGTATGGTCAAGTGAAATGTGGAAAATTTGCCCTTTACTTGGTATCATGGAAATCAATGGTGACTGCAGGAGAAATTTTGGTTGAGTGATAGTAGCAGATACCAGGTAAGAACAAGTGTAACAAAATGGACTGCAGTGTAACAAAATACTGTTTTTATATGAAAAAAAACTCTAGACTCCAATGTCTATGAAGATGGTAGAGTATAAGGCAGTAGCGTCAGGCATTATGTGTAATTAAAGAACATAACAGGTGTGGTATTCTGAATTCATCAACAATAGACCTAATCAAAGCAACATTATGCTTTTAAAAGAAAGCGCTAGATATTTTGGAATGTATTTATGGAAATATTATTTGTTAAAACAGTACTTCAATATAAATTAACATTTTGTCATTTTATATATATATGCATATATATTTATTTTTTTAATTGCACTTTAGGTTCTGGGGTACATGTGCAGAATATGCAGGATTGTTGCATAGGTACACACACGGCAATGTGGTTTGCTGTCTCCATCCTCCCATCACCTATATCTAGCATTTCTCCCCATGTTATCCCTCCCCAACCTCCCTACCACCCAATGTCCATCCCCTATGTCCCACCAACAGACCCCAGTGTGTGGTGCTCCCCTCCCTGCGTCCACATGTTCTCATAGTTCAACACCCACCTATAAGTGAAAATGTGTGGTGTTTGATTTTCTGTTCTTGAATATAAATTCAAGTTTGCTGAGAATGATGGTTTCCAGATTCATACATGTCCTTAAAAAGGACATGAACTCATCCTTTTCTATGGCTGCATACTATTCCATGGTGTGTATGTGCCACATTTTCCTTGTCAAGTCTATCATTGATGGGCATTTGGGTTGGTTCTAGGTCTTTGCTATTGTAAACAGTGCAACAATGAACATACGTGTGCATGTATCTTTATAATAGAATGATTTATAACCCTTTGGATATATACCTAGGAATGGGATTGCTGGGTCAAATGGAATTTCTTTTTCTGGTCCCTGAGGAATTGCCAAACTGTCTTCCTCAATTGTTAAGCTAATTTACACTCCCACCAACAGTGTAAAAGTGTTCCTATTTCTCCACATCCTCTCCAGCATCTGTCGTCTCTGGATTTTTTAATGATCACCATTCTAACTGGCATGAAATGGTATCTCAATGTAGTTTTGATTTGCATTTCCCTAATGACCAGTGATGATGAGCATTTTTTCATGTTTATTGGCCTCATATATGTCTTCTTTTGAAAAGTGTCTGTTCTCATCCTTTGCCCACTTTTGAATGGGTTTTTTTTTTTTTTTTCTTGTAAATCTGTTTTAGTTCTTTGTAGATTCTGGACATTAGCCCTCTGTCAGATGGGTAGATTTCAAAAGTTTTTTCCCTTTTTCTTGGTTGCTGGTTCACTCTAATGATTCTTTCTTTTGCTGTGCAGAAGCTCTGCAGTTTAATTAGGTCCCATTCATCTATTTTGGTTTTTGTTGCCAATGCTTTTGGTGTTTTGTTCATGAAGACCTTGCCAATGCCTATGTCCTGAATGGTTCTGCCTAGGTTTTCTTCTAGGGTTTTTATAGTCTTAGGTCTTATGTTTAAGTCTTTAATCCATCTGGAGTTAATTTTAGTGTAAGTTGTGAGGAAGGGGTCCAATTTCTGCTTTCTGCATATAGCTAGCCAGTTTTCCCAACACCATTTATTAAACAGGGAATCCTTTCCTCATTGCTTGTGTTTGTTGAGTTTATCAAAGATCAGATGGTTGTAGATGTGTGGCATTGCCTCTGAAGCCTCTGTTCTGTTCCATTGATCTGTATCTCTATTTTGGTGCCAGTACCATGCTGTGTTGATTACTGTTGCCTTGTAGTATAGTTTAAGTCAGGTAGTGTGATACCTCCATCTTTGTTCTATTTGCTTAGGATTGTCTTCTAGTGGGCTTTCTTTTGGTTCCATATGAAGTTTAAGGTAATATTTTTCCAGTTTTGTGAAGAGGATCATAGGTAGCTTGATGGGGATAGTGTTGAATCTATAAATTACTTTGAGCAGTATGGCCATTTTCACAATATTGATTCTTCCTAACCATGAGCATCTGTTTGTGTCCTCTCTTATTTCGTTGAGTAGTGGTTTGTAGTTCTCCTTGTAGGGGTCCTTTACATCTTTGTTAGTTGTATTCCTAGGCATTTTGGTCTCTTTGTAGCAATTGTGAGTGGCAGTTCATTCTTGATTTGACTCTCTTTAAGTCTGCTATTGGTGTATAGGAATGCTTGTAATTTCTTCAAATTAATTTCGTATGCTGAGACTGCTGATGTTGGTTATCAGATTAAGGAGATTTTGGCCTGAGACATGGGGTCTTCTAGATATACAATCATGTTGTCTGCAACAATTTTACTTTCTCCTTTCCTAATTGAATATTCTTTATTTCTTTTTCTTGCCTGATTGCTCTGGCTAGAACTTCCATTACTATACTGAATAGGAGTGGTGGGAGAGGGCATCCTTGTCTAGTGCCAGATTTCAAAGGGAATGCTTCCAGTTTTTGCACATTCAGTATGTTATTGGCTGTGGGTTTGTCATGATTAGCTTTTATTATTTTGAGATATGTTCCACTGATACCTAGTTTATTGAGAGTTTTTAGCATTAAGGGCTGTTGAATTTTGTCAAAGGCCTTCTCTGCATGTCTTGAGATAATCATGTGGTTTGTGTCTTTGGTTCTGTTTACGTGGTGGATTAAATTTATAGAGTTGCGTATGTTGAACCAGCCTTGCATTCCCAGGATGAAGTCTACTTGATGGTGGTGGATAAGCTTTTTGATTTGCTGTTGCATTTGGTTTGCCAGTATTTTATTGAAGATTTTTAAATCTATGTTCATCATGGATATTGGCCTGAAGTTACCTTTTTTTGTTGAGTCTCTGCTGGGGTTTGGTATCAGGACAATTTTGGTCTCATAAAATGATTTGGGAAGAATTTCCTCTTTGGATTGTTTGCAATAATTTCAGAAGGAGTGGTACCAGCTCCTTTTTGTATGTCTTATAGAATTCAGCTGTGAACCCATCTGGACATGGGATTTTTTTGGTTGGTAGGCTATTAATTGCTGCCTCAACTTCAGCCCTTGTTATTGGTCTATTCAGGGTTTCAACTTCTTCCTGGCTTAGGCTTGGGAGGGTACAAGTGTCCAAGAAGTTATCCATTTCTTCCAGGTTTGCTGGTTTATGTGCATAGATTTGTTTGTAGTAATCTCTGATGGTAGTTTGTATTTCTGTGGAATCGGCAGCAATATCCGTTTTACTGTTTTTTATTGCATCTATTTGATTCTTCTCTCTTTTCTTTTTTATTTATCTGGCTATAGGTCTGTCTATTTTTTTTGATCTTTTCAAAAACCAGCTGCTGGATTTATTGATTTTTTTGAAGGTTTTATTGTGTGTCTCTACATCTTTCAGTTCTGCTCTGACCTTCATTGTTTCTTGTCTTCTGCTAGCTTTTGAGTTTTTTTTTTTTTTTTTTTTTAATCATGCTTCTCTAGATCTTTCAGTTTTCATTATAGGGTGTTGATTTTAAATCTTGCCTTGCTTCTCAAAGGGCATTTATTGCTATAAATTTTCCTCTAGACACTGCTTTAAATGTGTCCCAGAGATTCTGATATGTTGTGTCTTCATTCTCGTTGGTTTTGAAAAACATCTTTATTTCTGCCTTCATTTCATTGTTTATCCAGTCAACATTCAAGAACCAGTTGTTCAGTTTTCCATGTAGCTGTGCAGTTCTCAGTTTCTGAATCCTGAATTCTAAGTTGATTGCCCTGTGGTCTGAGAGGCTGTTTGTTACTATTTCTGTTCTTTTGCATTTGCTGAGGAGTGATTTACTTCCAATTATGTGGTCAATTTTAGAGTAGGTGTGATGTCATGCTGAGAATAGCAGAGTGACCTGACTGTTAAAAGGAAAACTAAAAAACAGACGAAATAACTTCAACATCAATAAAAAGGACATCCACTCAGAGTCCCCATCCATAGTCACCAACTACAAAGGCCACAAGTAGTGAAATCCACAAAGATGGGAAGAAACCAGCACAAAAATAATGAAAACACCCAAAACCAGAATGCTACTCCACAGCCAAGGGATCACAACTCCTCACCAGCAAGGGAACAAAGCTGGATGGAGAATGAGTCTGATAAATTGACAGAAACAGGCTTCAGAAGTTGGGTATTGAAGTTTGTTATTACAAACTTCTCTGAGCTAAAAGTACATGTTCTAACCCAATGCCAAGCGACTAAGAACCTTGAAAAAAGTTTTGATGAAATGCTAATGAGAATAAACAGCTTAGAAAAGAATATAAATGACTTTATGGAGCTGAAAAACACAACATGAGAACTTAATGAAGCATACACAAGTTTCAGTATCCGAATTCACCAAGCAGAAGAAAGGATATCAGAGATTGAAGATCAACTTAATGAAATAAAATGAGAAGGCAAGATTAGAAAAGAGTGGAAAGAAATGAACACAGCCTCCAAGAAAAATGGGATTATGTGAAAACACCTAATCTATGTTTGATAGGTGTACCTGAATGTGACAGAGAGAAAGAATCCAAGTGGAAAACATTTTGTCATTATTAAGACATAATAAGTTCTGCATTATTTTATTGAGATAGAATTATGTAATATAAATTTTAATGCAATTAAATTGTCTACATGACATGAAGAACATTCATATCATACAATCTTCCAAGTTTTAAAAATATGCTCTTTTATTGAGCAAAATGTAAAAACACAGGAATAGCTTTGTATACTATAGTCATTTTATTCTTCAAAGAATTTAGCAAAGTTTATCAAGAGAAATGGAAAGTCTAAATACAAGTTAATATAATATAGTCTGAAGGTACATTTTTCCAAAATATCAATAAAAGTGAAATCACACAACAAATATTTACATTGCATTTAAACAAACAAAAACGAGAACATAGTTCTACATTTAGAAACATTGAGAATTAAGAAATATTGATTATTAAAGATAGGCAAATTTATCCAATTGTGTATTTTTCTACTACATGCATGTATTTTCTGTCAGATCTGAGTAATGATTTTAAAAGTTAAATTTAGGGCCGGGAGCGGTGGCTCACACCTGTAATCCCAGCACAGTAGGCCAAGGCGGGTGGATCACGAGGTCTAGAGATCGAGACCATCCTGGTCAACAAGGTGAAACCCCGTCTCTACTAAAAATACAAAATATTAGCTGGGCACGGTGGCGCGTGCCTGTTATCCCAGCTACTCAGGAGGCTGAGGCAGGAGAATTGCCTGAACCCAGGAGGCGGAGGTTGCGGTGAGCCAAAATCGCGCCATTGCACTCCAGCCTGGGTAACAAGAGGAAACTCCATCTCAAAAAAAAAAAAAAAAGTTAAGTTTAATTTTCACCACATCTACAATATTCTATGTGGGTATGTGATTAGAATGTCCCCAAGCAACTACAAATGTACATTTTCAGATGTAAATTAAAGTCAATTACTTTAATGAAAGTCAAGTTGTGGAACATAATTCCTGTTTTAAAAGGATACATTTAAGGAACCTAGATTGAGTCTCTATATGCCTATTTTGAAACTTCTGATTCATAATTTTTAATAGTCTTCATGGGATTTCCAGTCAAATAGGTGACCTGTTAATACATGACATAAAGTGAAAATGGGAAGACTAAAAGTTCTTTCATTAAATGAACGCCTGTGTGTCCAAGTATGTTTTGATATTTTAAAATGCTATTATGACCAACTGTAATTCTGAAAATGTCATAAAACAGAAGATTTATATTAGAAGAGAAAAAGATATAAATTACATACAACTTAAAATAAAATGGTCTTTTTAAACATACTAAGTCATTAGAGGGCAAGCTCCACCTCTCACTTCCACAGTGGTTCCAAGCTTCTCTCTGTCCTGTGAATTGAAACTTCAGGATATGATAAAGTGAGGAACAATTCTCTATTCTTTCCAGCATTATACATCTCTCTCGTTCATATTAACTCATGAAAAATTTAATAGGACCATCATGGCTTTCAAATCAGCTTCATTGTACTAAGAGTTGTGACATATTATCATGCTTGCTTTTTGCAAGACCCCACGTTATTGTATATCTTCTCATTTAAAGGCATTTTTTACTTCCATTCACCTCCACCTACTTTAACATATGCTTGACATGAGCTATAAATGGATATGTGTGTATCACATTATAATTGTGGATTGTTCTGGCTATACATTTGATTTGCAGAAGTACTATGTGTTATAGATCCCATTCCATTGTTAAATTTATAAAATTTGACATTGTCTTTAATTTCTGTCCATATTGTTTCTAACTGTTCCATAATATTCCACAGTATAAGACTACATAATATGCACCCACTGGCAGAATAATAAACACGTAGAGTTGTCTCTAAATCTTGACTACAACTCCTAACAAATCCATGTGGTTTCTTTTTAGACATATAGAAAGAAATTTCTGAGTTATATTTCTAGAAATGTAACTAAAGAATGATAGGGTATGAAAATACTTAGTTTTATTAAGTTCTCTTAAATTTCTTGTCATTATGCTTATACCACTCTATGCTGTTCTTGGTACATAAAACTTTTCATGATACCATAATTTCACCAATGCTAGATGTTACCTACCTTTATAAACTTTGACAAGCTGTTATAAAATAGTATATAAATTTTAATTGAGCATTTCTCTAGTTATTAAAGAATATGATCATCCTTTCTTATATTTTGGATTTTCAGATTTCTCAAACTGCCTACTTGATTCTTAGTGAATTATTTTTTCAGTTTACTTTCTAGATCTTTTTGTTTGTTTTGAAGATCAATTTCTTTCTCTCAGAATTAGATATCTGATAATTGTTTTATCTATACACTGAGAGGAAAATCATATCTGTAAGAACAATTTGTTCTCCTTCTGGTGATAAAGGACAATGTATTAAAGAATGACTTTTTAAATATAGTAATACCTTCTAAATGTATTTAAGGACAAACACATGTGTTATTTGTTTGTTTGTTTTGTCATCTTGTTTTGTCACTTTGTCTTGTCATCTATGAAAGTTATAAAATAACTTTAGTGGTTGAATGGAAGTCCTTTAAATGTATTTACTACATATTTATGGCAATATTAAAATGTAAATAGATATGTTACTATTGAGATTGCAATTAGGAATCTGGGATTTTAAAAGTTATAAGTCAATATGTTACTATAGAGTTTGCAATTAGGAACGAGGATTTTAAAAGTTTGTTAAATTACAAAAAACAAAACAACTCTAGGTATCTATTGATTCCTGAAAACACCTGTTCTTTGAATTCTCATTGTATCATTAATGCTAACTTTATTTTGAAAACCTCATTTTATAGCAGATAATGTATGCACATAATAATAATAAATACTATATTTTCTTTTCTAGGATTACTCAAAAGTACTGAGAAGAAATACAAGTAGATGCATCATTGCTTGTTTCTCCCTTCACAAAGCAAGAATTTTCTGCTAGTGAGTTTTTGGTGTAGAAAAGTCAGATCTTTTGTCATAGCAGAAAATACTGATTCTGTTATTTTAGGTGTTGCATGATTATTTCTAATAACGAAGCACAAGATTCTTAGAATTCATTTGTGCAATGCCAAAATTCATGCAGCCTTAGAATTCAAAAGGAAATAGACATTCTGTAGATACTGATTAAGTAATAAATTCACTAAGTATGCACAAATGTGACTCTATCTCTCTAGAAACTTACATTCTAGCAAGAATAAGTTAATTAGAATGAAAAGCTGAGGTGATTAAAAAAATATATAAAGACCCTGGGCTTTGGGGGTACAAAACAGTGAGATACCTAATTTTGTTTGGATGAGGTCTGGAGAATAATTGAAAATATCTTCTGAAAGAAGCTGTGAGATTAAGAGATTACTCTTAGATGACTCGTAGTAATTAGAAAAGGGAAAAAGTTGGAAAGGAAATTTTAATATAAAGGGAACTTCATGTGTGTATTAATCTGTTCTCACACTGCTATTAAAGACATACCCTGAGACTGAATAATCTATAAAGAAAAGAGGTTTAATAGACTCACAGTTCCACATGGCCAGGGAAGCCTCACAATTATGGCAGAAGATGAAAACAGAGCAAAGGAATGTAATACGTGGTGGCAGGCAAGAGAAAGTATGTGCAGAACTCCCCTTTATAAAACCATCAAACCTCGTAAGACTTAATCACTATCAGGAGAACAGCATGGGAAAGACCTGTCCCTGTGATTCAATTACCTTCCACTGAGTCCTTCCCAGGACATGTGGGAATAATTATGGGAGCTACAATTTAAGATGAGATTTGGTTGGGGACATAGCTAAATCATATCAGTGTAGAAGGCAGAAAGGAAAAATTATCGGAACTTAAGCTGTGAAGCAAAAATAATTGTGACATGATTCTAGAAAAAGGATTCAAGAAGTAGAATATACATGACCCTATATGCTATCTTGAAATTTGTTGTGACTTGCTTTATGGGCCAGCATAAGATTAATTCTGGGAAATGTTCTCATTGTACTTTAAAATATTGCATTAAATATAATGATATTAGTATATCAGGCTACTTTTATTGTTTTTAATTTTATCACTTTGCATATTTTACATTTTTTTTTTTTTTTTTTTTTTGCACTTAGTATATTCAAACTGCTGTAAGAAAATATCTTAGACGGAGTGACTTAAAAACAACAGTTATTTATTGCTCACCATTCTGGATGCTGGAAAGTTCAAGATCAAGGTGCTGTAGAAACAGTGTTTGGTAACGGATCTGTCTACTTCACACAGGGTGGCTTCTCGTTGCATTCTTACATAATAGAAGGGGGAAATAAACTTGCCTTCACCTGTTTTACAAAGAACTAATTATAAAGGTTCCACCCTCTTGACCTAATAATCCCCTAAATGTGCCACTTCTTTTTTTTTTTTTTTTTTGAGACGGAGTTTCGCTCTTGTTACCCAGGCTGCAGTGCAATGGCGCGATCTCGGCTCACCTCAACTTCCATCTCCTGGGTTCAGGCAATTCTCCTGCCTCAGCCTCCTGAGTAGCTGGGATTACAGGCATGTGCCATCGTGCCCAGCTAATTTTCTGTATTTTTAGTAGAGACGGGGTTTCACCGTGTTGACCAGGATGGTCTCCATCTCTTGACCTCGTGATCCACCCTCCTCGGCCTCCCAAAGTGCTAGGATTAGAGGCGTGAGCCACTTTATACAATTGTTTTGGGGTTTGGGTGTCAGTACATAAATTTGAGTGGGATACAAACATTCATATCATAGTATGCACTTTACTATAATGTACTTAAATATGCTCAAAAATATGTTTTATATATCCAAGGGACAATTCAAAAATGTTGAGTTTGTGGTTTGATATTTCTCATAATCTTGGAAAATATTCAGAACTTGTATGATTTCTAATATTAATTCTATTTCATAAACTCTACCCTCTCTGGTCACTCAATGACATGTATTTACATGTTTTCACTTGGTACCTTATGTTTCTTACATTTTTAAGAGGTTTTCTTTCTTGCTTGCTCTCTCCCTCCATTTCTCCCTTCATACTGTTCTTTCATTCTTCTTTTCTTCCTTCCTCTGTGCCTTCTCCTTTTTTTAACTATACATAATCAATAGTCTCAGTATTGTCTAGGGTTTTCCAGTTCACTAACCTTATATTCTCCTTTGTCTAATATATTGATAAATTATCTACTAGGTGTGCCATATTGCTAGTGCTTTTTTAATTTACTATACTCTTCATTTTTAAAATAGAAATTTATTTTTTCTGGATTTTATATTATGAGTAGAAATAGTCAACTTTTTTAAACATATTACAGCTTTTAAATTGTGTGTTGTTTACATTTGGCACTGACATTGTTAGATTTTTCTGCTGATTTTCAGATATTTGGTCTTATCTTTTGTCATAATTGGTGCTTGTTTATTCATTTATTTGTTATTCATTTGAATGCTTGTCATTGGATATACAACAATGTCAATTTCTTCATAACAATTCGTTTTTTTTTCAGTGAGTTTTACCATTACTTTTGTTAGGCAGTTGCATAAAGTCGCATTATCTTAACCTAAACGGAGACAGAGTATTCAAGGCTGGGACTGAGGCTTTGTGAGGGATGGCCTATTGCTGATTCACACTTGTTTCTAGCGTTTCACACTTCCTGGGTCAAAACTGCAGTGTAGATTTGATGCTTCCTTCTTTGTAGCCCATGAATTCCAATGTTTGCCTCCAATACAAGACAACAAATGTCCTGCTTGACTTTTTGGTTTCTCAACTTTCCTTCCTTAGCCTTCCACATGAGCCTCTTATAAACTGAAAAATACCTTAAAACACAAACTGCTGAATAAGTTTTAGCTCACATCATGGACCTGGCCTTCTTTCTGAGATTTTGCCCACTAAATGTGTCTGACTTGACAGTTTTCCCATTACTTCAAATTTAACCTGTCCTTCTTTCTTAGGTGTTTCTAATTTTTTTTTTTTTTGGGGATCTGTTAGTCTATGATAAGCTAATTATCTATAGGAGGTAATTTGTATTTATTTCTGACCAACTCAGTTTCAGTAATTCGAATATAAAGCAATACATCCTAATAAAACCCCAATCTTCTAAATATATATTACATCAACAGAAATAAGCACATCAGAAAATACACAAGTCACACACAAATACACACATACACAAGTTGGTTTATCCTTTTTCTTTCTTTACCATAATTTTAGCTCTCAATCAAAACATAACTAAAAAACCAAAAACATACAGATAATACATCAATATATATGTAGGCATTAATTACTAATAGAAAACCAAATAGTTGTATAATTTTCAATTTATAAATAATGATTCTTAACAAATACTCTAGTATTATCCAATTGAAATACATGAGCAATATATGCAATATTTTAATTTTCTAGTAGTCATATCAAAAAGTAAATAGAGATTACATTTACTTTAATTATTTTATTTAAACCTGTGAAATTAAACCATTACATCAACCTGTAATCAATATTTGAAAAGAATTAACGAGATGTATGACATGCTTTTTTGTTCAAACTGTCTTCAGAACTCAGTATATATTTTCAGTGTATGTGGTACATTCAGTGCTTATAGCACATCTCATTTCAGACTATCCAGTTTCCAACTTCTCTTTAGTCACCTGTGGCTAACAGTCATCGTTTTGAAAAGCAGAGTTCTAGTTTCATTGGAATATTATCTTTATAGCTATCAAGTGAGTCTGGCGATCAATATGGTAGGTATATCTAGAAAACTTTGTAATGAAATTGATAAGAAAAAAACACATACAAATGAAAAGAGGGAAACTTCTACTAATGTCAAGATATACTATATACAACTCTTTAATCTATTTTCTTCCATGTTACTTAAATTTATTAGAATTAAGATATACTGGCAATTTTCACTGAGTTCATTTTATTTATAAATATATATTTCCTTGCAGTTCACTTTTTCTGTTAAGGTGTGTTTATTTTATTAAATTACACATCCTGTAATATAATAGAGAATTACAATTACAATGCAATTGAATATTAGTGGTTTGAATAAATCCCCTCATTAATTTTGCCAATGAGATAAGATTCTAAACCGTTAATTCTAAAAAATATTGTAAAATGTAGAGGAACAAGAGACCATATGTATTTCAAAATCAGAATATTGGTATAGGGAGAGTAGTAGACTGCTCATTTTGTTTATGAAAATGAAAAGATTTATTTTGTCAAGTTATCTCTGTGAAATATTTTTGTTAATATGTTCCAGGAAAGTTTATTTATTTAATTATTTTTTTCTGAGTAGGTACTGGTGGACAATTTCTGGTCTGGTGTCTGCATTTGGAGAGATTCTACAGCACATGCATGAATGGTAATAATCTTTTATTACAAAGTGGTTTCCAAAATGATCAGAGAAAGTAATAAAATTCTAATTTCATTCCAAAACTATCATTTGTTTTGGTACATTTGAATCATATAATCTATGCTTTATTTTGCAGTGCCAGCAACAGCTTCTGCTAAACTACATAATCAGTTTTTTCCAAGACATTCAGCTCTTCTAAACCAGTAAATTTTTATGAGAGATGGGGTTTGGGGAGAAGTAGAAGATAAGGGTTAAAAGGCATGCAATCCTTTGATTTATACTGCCATTAATGACAGCCAAGGGTCAGAGTGCCAGGTTTATAACCATTTAAACACAAATTAATAGTTTATAAAAGTAGGAACATGTTATGGAACATACAAGCAATTGTAACACCTACTAACATTGAAATGCTAGGCTAAAGCTGTTCTTGCTTGTGTGTTCCTAGGTTTATTAAATCATAGAAAACAAGTTTTATGAACAATCATCCATATGGGAAAATGTTCATATGTCACACAACATTACACATATTTATGTGAAAAGCAATCTGTAACCATGTGCATATTAGAAATGCGAAAATGAATCTTCAGATATGCAGGGAATACCGTTAGGTACACAGCTGTATGAACTTGATGTTTTCCTGCCAGTGGATTTACCCGATACCACATAACTTTCAGGAAGCCAGGGTGAATAATAGTGTTAACCAGAAAAATTCTCTCTAAAAGAGAAAGATAGTTATTTGGGACTAGAGCACTAACATGAGAATACGTGTGCCAAGTATATTTTATGTGCATATTCAGAAAGGTAAAAGAAGAAAAAGTTGTTTTTGTTTTTGTTTTTTTTGATTTTTTTTTTTTTTTTTTTTTTTTTTGAGATGGAGTCTTACTCTGTTGCCAGGCTGGAGTGCAGTGGTGCGATCTTGGCTCACTGCAACTTCCGACTCCCTGGTTCAAGCCTCAGTCTCCTGAGTACACTGGGATTATAGGCACACGCCACCACACAAAGATAATTTTGTATTTTTACTAGAGACAGGGTTTCACCATTTTGGTCAGTATGGTCTCGATCTCCTGACCCTGGCTTCCCAAAGTGCTGGGATTACAGACATGAGCCACCATGCCCGGTAGGAAAAGATTTTTAAAGAAAAGAACAAGGGTGATGACGTAATTGTTTTGAGATAATTATCCATGGTTACAAAGATGAATAACGAGGGTGATTCCAGTCCCAGTTTGAACAGGTGGTTGCTATGCAGGTGACCTTGCAGAAGAATTTTGTGTACAAGTTTCTGATGGCCTTCGTGCAAAGTTGTGGTTTTTGCAGAGGCCATTGTGATGGGATTTGTTATCAGGCATACAGGCATGAGAACTTTCTCTTCATGGCCTTCCCTGGTTCTACATGGCTGGGATTTTTTTCTTTTTAACAGTAGTGACTTCATTTTGATTCTGACAACTTTCACAGTAAAGATTAACCTTTACAAAAAATTAAATTGCTAGGCATAACGTGCTTTTCTTTTAAATTCACAACACTTAAGACTAACCTACACATTTATAGTTTAACGAAAACTGAAACATTTTAATTACCCATGATTCTCATATCCAGAAACGCAAAGATAATACAGAATCACACATTCAGCTTCTCCTCTCCTTTTTTCCTTTATCTCCCTGTTGTCTTCTTTTCCTCCCATCCCTTCTCATCTCCCTTTTCCTTTCCCTCCCCTTTCAGAATTTCATGAACACCCAACTGACTCACTTATATGATTAATTGCCAGATGCAAAAATGTATAAGAGAGAGCAGACAAATTCACTTACTTCTTTTGTTTCACACTGAGAGAAAATTTTGGTAGAATATATATGCACATTATAGATACCAAGTTATGCATTTTTATAATTTTAACTGCTTAACTCTTGAATTCCTTAAGATCAGAGTTTCTTCTTTGATTCAGTGCCCAAAGGACTTGGAATTCTTCGTGGAATATAATCAACTTTTAAAAACTACCCAAATAAAATTGAACCCACTAATCCAATTGAATTCTACTATAGATCTTTAAAAAATTAATGACTATTAAAGTGTAAAATGTATTATTTGCTTATGGACTGCCTTTCATAGCTTCCCCATAGGAATTATATTCAACTAATGCTGCATTGCACACATGACATTACATCACAATATGTAAAAGTGATAAGGATTTTTGAGTAAATCTTGAAGTGACTAGTCTAGCATTACTTTTAATATCTTTTACATTTTGAATTCTCAGGATCATTCTGAGCTACCCTACAATATTGCTGAATTTATTTATAATCACACAGATAATCCACCATCCTTTTTTAGCCTTTTTACAAAAATTAAGGCACTAATGTATTTCCCTGCTTGGTGGCCCCTTCAACAAATTTCTGAACAAAACGAAATCCCATTGGGGTATTGTTTTTAGCCCATAAGCTGAACATTATAAAGTTGGAGTTTGATAGCAGTAACAACATGATATGTTCTCAAAAATAGAGTATTTTGGTAATAAATTTGAAACTTGATTTCGAATTGCTGTAATAAGTTGCCAATTATGAAATCAAGAAAATTAATCTTATTTTGGCAAAAATTGCAGAATAGAAAATATCACAATGACTAGAAATGTTTTAGCTAACATCCTTTGTAACCCTACTAGTTTACTGTCAATGTAAATCTTTACATGTCATTGATATTCACTCATCCTCTGTCTCAATAGAGAATAATATGATAGATATTTAAAATGTCATTTTACATATTTCCAACATGCACTGATTCATTTATTAAAAACAGAAGAAGAAAGAGGATTTAGCACAGGATGAATTAGGAAGATTACTGATTTAGTAGTTATTGTTCAGTTTTTTACATTCCTCTGTATCTGAGTTCTGTTACTGAGCCCTTAATGCCTTTCATCTTGCTTCTTCTCCAAAAGTAATAGAGGCTAAAAGACTTACCTGTTGCCTTTTTCACGTTCTGATATTTCTCTTTCTCACCAAAATTGATTATACTGTCTCACCATGTCTGGTAATATTTTATGCCATACATAATATAACTACTGATATCACACTATAGAAATAACCTTTATTAATTTGAGAACCAGATAACCCTAGTTTTGTGTTAGAAATTTACCACTCACTGGAAAATGTTATTTAATTTGGCCATGCCTCAGTTACCAAAGATGTAAAATGATGGCATATTTTTAGAGGTGCTTGAAAATCAGATTCTTATATAAAAGACAGGATAAATTTAGGCTAGACAACTCTTGTTGCAATCCTTCTTTGAGATAGTTCTTCCATCTCTCTTCTTTAACCCTTCTGAGAGATTTTCTTTGTCCCGCTGGACCAGGACCTCTGTAATCATATGGGATATATAGCTCTAAATTGATGATTGTGATAATTGAGGATAATGTTTGTACTCTTCCCACATCTACCCTCAAAATAAAAAAAGGAGAGTATGTTTTTTACATTTTATAAAGCTGTTAACATGTTAAAGAAAATTACAACTACACATTAGCAATTTTAACTCAGTCTAACTGGAATACAGCACCATCTAAATACATGAGAATTACATTTATTATGTTATATTAACATATTTTGCTATTTAAAAGTGTACATTTTCATGAATTCACTAGTAATATTTTGTCAAATAGGCTTTACAAGGAAAGACATGACTTAAATGGTAATAAACCACTTACGTGTAATTTTGTATTTCTAAATGCAACTTTTCTCATGTAATTTAAGCATACTTCTCGCAATTCTAGTTTTAAAGTCTCATTTATTCTATTATTTTTCATACTAGAGAGCAAAGTCAGATTTTACATTTCTTCAAATAATATTTATTTTAAATGAGATTAGTCTAAATGAATTTTTTTCTGTAGTATTTCCCAACATTTTTATACATATCAAAATACAAAAATAAAATTTACATTTGTTAAATTACTTAACCATCTCAATATGAATGTGAACCCTGCCAGGAATTATTGTCATATCAAAAAATATTTTATTGCTACACTTGATCCAGCATAATCAACAAACTTTCCTGAACCCAAGGTTATAAATAATGCTGCTGCCTTCTTGGAAGAATAGTCCCGTGTATTTTTATACAGCCTTGGCTTTCCTTAGAATAATGAGAATAGAAAATATAAAATATTAAAAATTTTTTTTAATTTGCTGAAGGTATTTGATTCTTACAAAGTTACACATAATTAGAGGAACAAATTTATCATGCTCATTAATACAAAAAAACCTAGAACACTTACACATAGGGAGTACATTCTTATAAGATGCATCTTTCCCAAAGTTTATTTTTGCTACCAGAAAAAATCTGAGTATCTTAAATAGCTATGATTTGACATGGCTATGTAGTTCATTTTGTCATTTCCTGTCATTTGCATATATTCGATCTCAAGTGCTATTTTAGTCTCATTAACAGAGGGAAAAAGAGATACCTACTAACTGTCATAACATTGAATATACTCTTTAGCGTTCAGTGGTTTATTGCATTCATTTCTGTATGGCACACTTCTGTTGCCAGACACATTTTCTATAGGTAAAACTCAAAACTGATTTGTTTTTGTTTTTTGGGATATTGTATCATGATGACCTACACTTAGTCTTCATTATTTGTTCTCCTTTTTCTCTAGTAACAGACTAAAACCTTAGTCACAGGGATGTGTTACATATGACTCAGGCCAAATCAATTCTATTTGCCATTCCTGTTCATGAGATTGTTCAAGGAATAAATACATAATTCTTAAGCCAGAGCAATAAGAAACCATTTTCATGTATTTTGCCTCTATGTTTGTTGGTTTTCTACAAATAGCAGATAAGGAAACCCTCTTTTTTTTTTTCTCTCTCTCTCTCTCTAAGATGCTTTTAGAAACAGAAGCACATACCTGTTTGTAATCATAGCTCCAGTTTTGTAAGAAAACTGGCCTGAGAAAAATGAAGTGAAAACACAAGGAAATCAGAGAGGAGATACGAAAAGTCAAGAGAACAGAAGAGATTGTGATGAATTTTGTAATTCCAATCATTTATTTATCTCATACATATTTCTAACTTGTTTATAGATCTTTTAAAAAAGTTATTGAATTCCACTTGTTTCTCACTAAGCTACTGTGCGGAGTAAGTGCTAGCTACTGCAATGCTTAATTAAAAACAGTGTCATAACATATACTAGGGTTACATACTTAGAGCATTTTCAGGTACTCCCCAAATTATTACCTTTCCCTATGCAAATTCTACATCAAATGAAGGAAAACACAAAAGCAGACAGAGAAATAGCCATATTGTTGCTGTGGTTGATATTAGAAAATATAGTTTGGGTGTTTGGCAATAGGGATTTGATATGACACTCTATAATCGGATAGACTCATCTTGGTCAGGGCTGCGCTAGACCTTTACATCTTTCTGGGTAGCGCCTGTCTCTGTAAAACCTACAATGTAGGCTAAGAAAGAAGAACATGTGTTCCCGAGAGTAGCCTAATTGCAGATAGACCTAAGGTTTAGGGTTAAACCGAAATCTAGCGGCATAGGTTTTACAAGAGACTTGCCACTTTCCCTTCCAAATACTCCATTAAGGCAGTTAATTTCTTCTGTCAGAAAAGGTAGTGAAGGTGAGAAAGAGACCTTAAGTGTTACCTTGATGAGTGCTACTCTGTACAGAAGAAAACATCAGACTTTCCTCCTAAAATGTATAAATACAGCTGCATGAGATATTTAATTAAAAAATATATTTGGTGTTACTATTTTAGAAAAAAAATCTAAAAATGGGAGGTAATTTGTTTAAAAGAAACCTTGCTGTCATAACAAACATGAAGGTTTCTTTTTTATAAAATATTACTTTTGTAGGCATTATGTTCAATGTAATTCAACTGATTTCATAAGAATGTTGTTGCATCCTAATTTTAAAATAATTGAAACATGAACTTTAGGACAGAAAGGAATAAATTTCGATAGAAAAAGCAATATTTGCCTTTTATGATCTAATCAGTATGTGGTGAACAAATACTGTCTCAGGAATACTGGGACTCTAGTCTTTCCAATTCTAATTTTCAGTCATACAGCCTCTTCTCCACTACAAAGAAATCTCATTTCCGTTTTGTATTCCATGCCTTTTCTCTTTGCTTATATATACTTAGAATTGCAGAATAAATCTAAATGCGGATAAGAAAGGTTTTATTGCTGTAAATTAAGTTTGATAAGACACTACTAATAGAAGACACTACTTCCCTGGAATCAAAAGGATTGTCACTTTTGCATTTCCAAATGCAAATAGGAGGAATGTATTCACTTTGTTCTTTTGTATTTGCACCATTAGTTTTTCTAATTAATAATTAGTTATCCATTGCATTAATAATTCAACATGAATACATTTAATACAATCTGAAATTCTGTGAGAGTTGACAAGTGCAAAACTGATTCAGCAGGGTGAAATAATTTCCATAAATTTATCCTACTTCTGACGACCTTTAGGCAACATTTATCGGACATGGGATCTCATAGATTCTGAAGAATATGTCTACATTACAGTTTAAGAAATAATACGTTGAAAATTATATTCTTTCACTTTTGATGATCACTCAGCAGCAAAACAGTGGAAAACATACATGGATGTGACCGAAGTGTCAAAGTGGTAAGAAGGTAAAGCTATTTATGCATAAATCACTTGTGGATTATTTGTGAAATATGGGATCAGATAAACAGATATTTTAACTATGATGTGGGTGCTAAAATTTTAAGCAAATAATTCTTTGGTAGGAAATTAACGTAGACAAGTTGCCTAAGCTAATGAGATTTAAAGGAAATATTTCCTTATCTTCCTATTGGCCCTAAATGTTGCAGTATTTAAAATTACCTTCCCCAAACAGAACCTCTATCTGAATTACAAGTAAAAGTCACAAATGAAAAGTCTTCAGATGAATTTTCAAGGTAATTGTCTCCATCCTTACTTGCTACCTATGTCAGATGTATTGTTGATAATTGTATATTTCAGTCACCTCTATCTATTGGACAAAGGATGAGAAAAGATATACACCAAATTCATTGTAAATCTTAACTCTTTGACTGAATAGAGATTTTTTTTTTTTTTTTTTTTTTGAGGCGGAGTTTCACTCTTGTTACCCAGGCTGGAGTGCCATGGCCCGATCTCGGCTCACCGCAACCTCCGCCTCCTGGGTTCAGGCAATTCTCCTGCCTCAGCCTCCTGAGTAGCTGGGATTACAGGCACACGCCACCATGCCCAGCTAATTTTTTGTATTTTTAGTAGAGACGGGGTTTCACCATGTTGCCCAGGATGGTCTCAATCTCTTGACCTCGTGATCCACCCGCCTCGGCCTCCCAAAGTGCTGGGATTACAGGCTTGAGCCACCACGCCCGGCCTATAAAGATTTCTTCTAAGGACCAATTGAACCCTCAAATTAAACAACCTATCAAAAATAAAAACTAGTATTTAAATGTGATTTTCATGCAACAGGTTGATATACTCTACTTTTAAATTACCATTACTCTTGGAAATATCAACCAGTGTAATCCAATTAGAGAATCACAGATCAGAAATTAGGCAAGATTAAGACATAGTCTATGTCCACTAAGCAGCTCAGAAAGTAACATTTACTGAAACTTTCTGAGATTTTTCTTCCGATAACGTATTTTCTAAAATCTTCATACTTCTTTCTAAGAATTATAAAATAAACAAACATGAGCCATTTTTTGTTATATTAACTCTTAAAGAGTAAATCTATCTGGTACTTACTGTCTCATTTGAAACCTATTCTCTTATGAAGTGCTTGACATCCTTAGTCACTTAAAAACACTAAGCTAAAATATTTGCCTTCGGTTATAACAATGATTGCTAGGAGAAACAACAATCATTTCATATAAGAAACAAATAATCACAACAATCACAATAAACACACACATATCTACATATGTTTGTAAACTACATATGCAAACTACATATGCATATAGTTTCTCTATCACAAAGGTTTAACTTTTTATATATACTTTCTTTAAGAAATAATCATTTTAAATTTCAGCTAGTGCCCTTCCTGAATGTCAGATTAGGTATTACCCTGATTTGCTCTTCATTATATTATAAATTTATTATTAAAACAAGTTCGAGAAATGATATTTCTCATCAAGCTTTAAAATATTAGTTTCCATTTTGCCTCAGAATAAGATGTTTTATTCATTGGCAAAATTCCCAGTCCAATAATATAAAGGGAATAAATTATGTACATTTGGATGGCACTTTAGTGGATTCTTAATTAAGAAATGGTAACCATCATCTAAGGGGACACATTTTATTTAGCAAGTGAAAGAACAGATCCATTAACCCCCATACAATCCAAGATTTAGCACCAGGGATGAATATTAACTTACTGTTAAGGTTTTTTCATTGTGTAGAAAATAAAACCTTAGGATATTGATTAAAAATGAGGAATAAATGAATTATCGTAGCTGTGTAGGTTTAACAAACATTTTGAATATTTAAATATAAAACATGAAAATGTGAACACAATAATTATTTAGCATGTTTTGTTACTAAAGAAATTGTGACTTTGAAGCAGTTTAAGGCAGTTTTACATATTGCAATGCTTGGCTGAGGGAGCTTTTGAACAGGCCAAAATTTCTTTAAATCTACCTGCATCTTTGTAATTACAGGCCAGCTATTTGACTAGATCTGCTCTGTTGATGAGGGAACCCCTTAAAATCGGTAGTGTGTATTAAAAATTTACTCAACAAAAATGTTATAAAATAGCTGTAGGTATGTTTCTGAACAGAGAGAAAACAGAGAAGCAAGAATGTACAGTCTTGAATGGGAAAGAGAGAAATAAATTAATAAAACATTTTGTATATGTTATGTATCAATACGACATTAAACTAGGGTGAAAATTGACATTTTGCTAAAAATATTATAGAGTTAAAATATTTATATGTTGAAACACATATGCATAAAAGCTTACAAATAATAGCAAGCATTTCTGAAAGTTTTAGAAGAAATGGCTCCTTACAAGTAATATTTTTGAATTAAAAGCTATTGAGTGTTCAAGTCAACATGTGAAATATATATTGATTTGTATAATTCTGGCACAAATGCTTTGCTTGTACTTGCAATGGAGTTCATTAGCTTCTCAACCTGTTTTCAAAGATTTGATGCCTTGGTTTTATGACTAATGCTATGGTGTACTTAAAAAACACTGGCCTAGGACTCATAAGCAGAGATGACTACAGGTCGATGATCTAATGGTAGTTCCAGTCATCACTGTCAGGAATAAAGGTAAGAAAATGCCAGTAAAAATCTATTGTATGTGACTTTATTTCCTTATCAATAAAAGATATATTGACTTTTAGACACAAAACGTACAAAAAGAATATAACCAGAAATATTTAGGTAGTAATTTCTTGGTATTAGTGGGGAATTGATTTGAGGAGATCCATGGATATCAAAATCCACAAATACTCATCACCTATATAGAATAGCATAGTATTTGCATATAACCTTGTACACAATCCCATCTACTTCAAATCATCTCTAGATGACTGACAATACATAATACAATGCCTACACATTGCTTCAATTTGAATGTGAATTTAATGAATGAATTTAAGGTAGTACTCTGCATGGGCAAATTCAAGATTTGCTTTGGGGAACTTTGCAGAATTTTTTTTCCCAAATACTTATCTTGTGGGTGATTGAATCCATTAATGAAGAACCCAACAATTCTGAAGGCCAAATGTATCTTCCATTTATTTCAATAAATTATATTTATCTTATGGCATATATATTTGGCTGGTTATAATATTTGGAAAAAGGGGGATTGGTTCAAATTAAGCATCTTTGTTTTTATGTTTGCTATATAATGAGATCTTTATCTCCCAGGAATAATTTTGACTCTTAAACAGTATTGAATGTCATATGTTCAAACCATATCTTCCCAATCATTTTGAAAAATATTGCTCTCTTTATCTTAAAGTTAAATTTTAAAAATAATCAGGGTATCAATATAAACATTTTACAGAAGAGTAAAGTAATGCATATTTCCACTTAAGGTAAATGTATTTATTTACATCATGAGTCATATTTTCTAATGTTAATAGCTGATTATTATATTACATTATAGTGATACAGTTATATACACACGTATATGCCTAAATTTGAAAATTGATAGAAATGTTAACTGCTTTAAGGGAGGCAGAAATAAATGTTTGCATAAGCAATTAGACACCTGGTTTCAATCAACTGTGACTCTGTGGGTAAGAATCTTATTTACACTTTTTAAATCACAATATTTAGCCATAATGGTTATAGAAAATATTTGAACAGGTAACCCAGGATATTTTGGTAATATTTATAATGGGCATTTTATTATTATTTTATAATTTTTGTTTGCAATTCTTTAAAGAAAATTCAATGTTAGTAAAATATGGTCTTTGTATTATTGGAATATTCTCATTTCACTAACACTCTTGAATAATAGTTTAACCTATTATAGGCTTGTAAAAAGATAGTTCCTTTTTGTTTCTTAAAGTCTTCATTTTATCCTCTTTCCTGCCTTGTATACTGAGAAGAAAGACCTCAATCTCAGTGATCTCAGTGCCATTCTTTTGTAGCTATACTTTGAGATTTTCTCTTTATAGCTGATATTTTGAGTTTCATTAGATTTTGTTTGGGGTGGATTTATTTTATTTGTCCTATTCAATAGTTTGTGTCAATTTTTAAAACTAAGATTCATGCCTTTTTTTGAATTAAAATGAATCTTCATTATTTTTAGCTCTTTTTGCCCCACCATTTAAAAAATATATTTGAAATAATTATTAAGAACATAGTGATGGCTCCTAAGACTGGACACTTGTTTTTTAACAGCTTTTTTCATATTTTTCATCTTTTTTACTTTTTCTGTGAAGTTCTCATGGAGTTCTTAGTTCTAAATTCTCATTGACTAAAATGCACTAAGAATCTGTACAGTCTGTACTGTGTAACACCTAGTATGTTTTTACTTCAATCATTATGTATGTTATCTTCCATATGTTCAATTGTTTATTATAATTTACATCATCTTTCATTTTTCTCTTATATACTTTGGTAACTTAATGAAAGTTATGTGGATACTATCATATTTTTAGGTCTGAGGTAGTTAAACATACTTAATGTATTTATTTATTTATATATAATGAATCTCTTTTCTGAGTTTCTTGAACTACAATTTATTATTATATTTTAGAGTAATACTAGATATTTTAGTAAACACCTTCATTTATAACATTTCAGAGACACCTTTTTGTACATACAATAGTCCAAAATGGCTGTTTCATCAGGAGCTGACCTGGCTTCTTTCCATCCTTAGTACTCGCTCCTAAATATAAAAGCCTCATCATTTTCTACATCCAGAAGACAGAAGGGGAGAGAGACATGTGGAAAAAGTACATCCACAAATTAGAATCTTCAATTTGTAAAGATTTCTCTTCACATTGCAATTGGGAAAGCAAGTCATAGGGTCATGCAGAGATGCACAGGAACCTGGGAAGGGGGACCCCGGTTCAGTCACTGCTTTCAACTAACAGTCACAGGGGCTCAGCCATGGAAAGGAAAGTAAGCACTTACTGGAAGGTGAGCTATTTCTGGGAATACACAGGCTTTTTCTTCATGTACTTTGGTTTTCAGTTTGTCAGTATACCCTAGTTCTCGCTCTCTCTTCTTTACGCCCCCCACCCTTTACCTCCATTTACTCCCCTCTTCAGTTGGTTTTGTTATTGTTTCATTCAGATTCTCAGAATCTCTGATCAAAAATACTTTCTATATTCACAACTCAGATATTCGCAGCTCAGTTGGCCTTCATGATTTTGGCTTTGAGGGCAGTGTACTGATTTAGCTGGTGATTTGAATATGATTTGGGGTGTGAAACTGTGTGTGCTTCTAAATCCCCAATAGTGAAATCAGCATAAACTATGGCCCAGATAGAATGTACAGGTAATACTGCCTTGCTCATCTCAATTTTAAAAAGTGAGACTGGTCTTGGTTCCCAACTTAGGCTGGTGATATTGCTCACTTATTCTACAGACTTGAAATTTCTATCGCTTTACACACTTGCCAGCCAGAATCCAGTTGCTAGCAAGATCAACCTCTTTCTTACTTTGATATTTGTTTGATTTCTGGTTTACTTTGCTCTGCATTTGGAGCAAAATGGAGATTTTAAAATGATTAGAGTTTTGTATATTACTAGATCATCTTTCTGTATCTTTTTATGTTTTGCGAGTTATATTTGTTCATGTACCTCACCACTCATCAATTGTAAATGTTCTTGTTTCTTGCCTTGTGTCATCTTCTAGTTTCTCTATATGTTAAGGTATTAAAGTGTATTCATGCCTTATGTGACCAGTTGATTTCATGCCTCTGCTTATTTCTGATGTTTATGTTGAAGAGTAAGCCAAAAAAACACACTATTACCAATCTGCACCTTTCTAGAATTCATTTTATGCAAGCTCTCTATACTCTTATCTTTTCATTTTTTTTTTTTTTGCTATATATGTACATAGCCGACATTCCCCACACTGTATACAACCTGAAAGTTCTTACAGGTATGGAAACAAGAGAGCTATCAAACCTTTAGAACAGCCACAGAAAGAATGACCCAGAAAAAAAAAAATACATGTTTATTACACTTGTAACCTCCAGATATTTGGGAGTGAAGCAGACCTTGTCTTTTACAAATAAAGTTAAAGCAATCTGCAGCATTTCCTGAGAGTCTAGGAGACTTTTCACTGTAGTTAGTAAATTGATCCATGGCTCTTTTGCTTCTCAGGGCCAGAGAAGTCACAGAGCATACTCTTGCCTTAGGGATAGATTTGTGCTCATTTGCCTCAATCCCAAAACACAGTGAGTAATAATGATAGATATTGTTCCCATGACTCCCTCTAAAATGTCTTTAAGGAACATTTCAAGAAAAAAAGGTACCTTTTCTGATTCTGATTTAAACTTTAGTGTCATCCAACGGTTCTAAGTCAGTCATAAAATTTAAGCAGTTTCTATTTTCTGAAGTTTAAAGTTAAAATTGAAAGATAATAAAAGTAGTACTTAAGATAATAAGGCCATCTAAGTGGCTCTAGTCTAACAAAATATCTTCACTTTTGCACATAGTTTTCACATATTTGCATTACTACACCTTTTTTCTAAATAATATTAAGAGTCCCTGTGAGAAGGCCACATCTCATCATAAACATCATCATATAGCTCAAATCCATATTCTAAAATCCTATTTGCTATCAACATGTTTTATGCTGTGGTGTCCTTCAGGGTTATAGTTCCATTTGAGTTTGCATGTAACTATCTTTTCACTCAAAGTGACTCAGATTCTCATTGAATATTTCATTTTGTATAAACTTAAAGTCAAATCTTTACTGATGAGACAGGTATACATTTAAGAAGACTTTTCATTTTCTAACTTACAAAATTCTCCAGATTTCCAGAGGGAAAACACAAGGATTAACTGAATTTCTCATCCTCCTAAAGCTCTTACTGTTTTGCCTGAAAAATAAATGTATATGTGTGTCTTGGTCTTAAAATATACAGAAACAATACATTTCCCCCCACTGCTAGCTTTCTAAGATAAATAGTACTCAGGTTTAACATATATACTCAATATTTAGGCAATTTGTCTTCATCTAATACTTTATTATTTATCATTTTTAAATTATCTGCTCAGATTACAAAACTATTTTTAACAATAACCAAACTTTAATTAGTGAAACTTTTGGTCATTTTATATTTTCAATGTGCATGTTACAATAAAATATTATTTTGTGGATTGAATGAATATTACTTATTTGTTTAATAGACAAATATATATACACACACATATATTTGCATGTATATATATATTCCCACTTTATTTTATTTATGTACTTAGACAATATTATGTTTATTGATATAATTGAAAAAAACGGTTATTGATAGAATTACCTAAATTTTCTTTTTACTTTGTTGGGACTAATTACCGACTTATTTAGAAAGTTTGTTTCCTTTACTTGTGTCTAAAAGAAGGCTTAATTTTTGCCCCAAATAAGTTACTGCAACTTTTCTGAGTATTGATCTAAATTAAACGCAGAAGATAAAACATTCACTGCCAATGGTTGCATATTGTATAAAGATGATGCACAGAGGTTTGTAAACTTTTTAAAAAATTATTTGATTATAAACAATAATGAGAGAAAACTGTTAATTACAAAGAAGTCTAAAAATAAGATAAACTATAATTCAATTACACACAATAAGCATGTTTATGTTTCCCTGTGGTTATTTTATATTTACATATAAATATATATGCAATTATAAACTTTCTATATATTTGTATACCCTGTATTTTCACTAATTTTAAGAACTTACGTATTATTCCAAAACACTGAGCCTCATAATTTCTTTGACTAATCTCTTGTTTCTAAATTGCAGTTTGAGGATATAACTTTGGAAATTACTGATTTCCAAATTGTTGAGTCCTTACATAGAATAAACTTCAAGATGTTGATGAACTCAAAATAGATATTTTATGTACTTTCAAAATTTATTGTCAAATTATATCAGATACAAAGTATAAATGTATACTTTACAAATATAAATCAGAACCAATATACTATTTTTTATCAACACATTTTTTAAAAATATTATTTGCATGTTTTTCATCAGTCATAAGAATGATGGCAGAAAAACAAGATGAAATTTCTCTCACATATCATCCATTTTAGAGAAGCGGGCAGAAAGGATTTAGGTATCATAAACAGAGACACCAAATAACCCTGTAAGACAAAAAAATCTTTCCAAACTGTAATGAATGTCTTGATGTTCTCTTTCCTCACTTCCTCTTCTACACTCTGCCTTGAACATTCATTCTCCTACTTGCTGAAAGTATGGGCAGACAATTGCTCCCAGCTGAGTCACTCCTAGCACTTGCCATAGGCGGAGGAGAGCTGCTTGTCCAATATTATTACCCTCTGCTTGGAGTAACCCATGTCAAGTGACCAGATGACTTGGCAATATAAATGCCCAGAACCCTCATTCCAATTCTGTACAATTCTGAAGAGCCGTTGCAGCTCCAGTCCCCCTGTTAAGATTGTCTGAAATCTTTGTTACAGTTCAATTTCTCCTACTATCTAGTCTTACTTTTTTATTTCCTTAGTGATGTTGGTTCTGAGACTACTGACCAATAAAATTTCTGCAAGTAAATCTCCATCTATAGTCTTCTGAGAGAAACCACCTGAATACAATACATATTGTAATCCTGACACACCAGTAAAACAAAGCAATATTTTTTCCTTCTAGGTACTAGTTGAGAAAGAAACTGATTAATCCTGAAACAACCTTATTCCTCAATAGTAAATGTAATACTAGAAAAGAAAAAGTTAAACAGGAAATAATATACAAAAGGAAAACTGAGTTGGTCAGCAGCTCTGGGTAGAGAAACACAGATATTGTGTGTCCATTGAAGTTTTCCTTTTACAATAGGTTAGCAATTCCAGGACTGACAGTTGAAGATTTAGCAATATATTTCTCCATTTTTCTAGAATGGAGTATCTGCTGAGGAGATTGGAATAAGGAAGGAATTCAGTAAGGCTGACTGTCTCTGCAAAGCAAAGGTCCTGAGGTCAGTCTAAAGTGAAACAAGCTTTTCAAAAACTTAAGATACCCTGAATAAGAATAAAATATGCCAGTAATTAAAATAATATGAGGACATTATTATGAATACATTTTTAAAGATCAAAGGCTAAATCTAACAATAGGCAAAGCAGAAAGACTAGAGTTCTGCAAATTTAGCCTTTAGACTTAATCTCTGAGGAGAAGAAAGCCAGTTTCACACAAAGCACATATGAAGCCAGGGAGAATTGATAGATATATTGTATCTAGTTCCAACAGGGCTACCCATGTTAAAAATTAGTAAGAGGGAAGAGCAGTACATGGCAAATACTGGAGAGGCAATAAATTTAAAAAAATAAAATTATTTTTTGCCAAAGTTTAAAGACACACAAACTCTTAAGATTAGAAACTCTAATATCAATACAAAGAAATTTTACATATAAAATGACAGAATAAGATAAACAGATAATGCAGAACTAATTAAGCTGAGGAAAGAAGCACAATTATTGTAGAGCAATACATGAGTAAGAAAAAGTATGTAAGAGTAGAATTCACTTATATTGGTATCTAAATCAATAAATTGGAAGGGAGAATTGGATAATCATGAGAGAAGTTACAGGAAGCTTAGATAAGATCATTATCAGTAGATAACTTTATGTCTCATCTCTCTATTTAAAACTTCAATCTTTCTATCCACCTTTTACACTCAACAGAAAACTTTCCTCAATGTTTCATTTAAAAAATGGCAACCATCAGAAGAGAACACCTCGCCTTCCACTGTCAAGTGTACCAATGCCCCTTTATGTGACCAGGTATGTTCTGACTTCACTCATGTTACAATAAAGAAATGTCCCTGTTTCTGTCTAAGACCTTCCACTTATGATCTAGGTGCCATGCCCCTTCATTACATGAAGGATTTGAATACCAAAACTGTCCTCTCTCATCCTGCTTCATTAGAAGTTCTCTCTTGTATCTATCATTTATGGAGTTATAAAAGAAAATCCATGTATAAAAATGTTTCCTAAACAACATCTCTCTCCAAGAAATTCCTAATTCACCAGAGTCCATTGAGAAAGTAGTAACCTAAGAGAGTCATATTTTTATGCTCTTCACTACTTCCCCACTCACACACTTTTCACATCATTCCATGTAAACTTTTATTCCCATTTAGTTAAAGAAAGAGAATTAACAAAGAACTTGGTGGGATTGATGGATGTTATTATAACATATATTGACACAACTAATGATAAGAAAGTATTTATATATTGGACTATGTCATAAGAATTTTTAGTAAGCTTGCTACTTGATAACAATCAGAAAAAAGAGATAGCCAGATTCTTAAGAGTACAAATGAGAAATGAAAATCTGTAATGGATATCTCTACTTGTAATCTTCATAGATAAAACAAAGGAGTCACACAGCATTCAAAGAGTATTAGTAACCAGATGCTTAAGCATGGAGTTTAATTGTTGATGCACTTTTGCCCTACCCTTCTTTTTAAGTACAATTAATGATGTAGAATTGAGCGAGTTTCTATTTTCACTCAAACATTTGAAAAAGTTGAAGTAAAGACCATATGTTCAATAGGCTGAGAAAGCTATGCAGATACTAGCTAATATAAGAGGAATCCATACAATTATTAGCAGTTACTGACTTTAATGTTGCATATATTTGTTTCATAATTCTAGCACATAAATCGGCAACTTTTAAAAAAGTCTTCTGACATTTGTATTTGAAGTCTGAACTTTTTATTCATTAAAAACAGAATAAAAGATCTATTAATTATGTTTTAGCACTGAAAAGTTTATTTCTTATTTGTGACCAATACTTTTTCTATATTAAGAATTTTTAAATCACAAGGATTTATATTGAAAACAATTGTGAAAATCAGTTGAAAAGACAGCAGCAAGTGGTTGACTTTGTACATATACGTGCATGTACGAAGCTTATAAATTTTTGTTTATATGATGTATACATATTTTAAAGCAAAAATTATTCAGTGAAACTTGTTAAAGCACTGTAAGGAAGAACGTATTCAGGATCTTGGGGATAGGTATAGGAGCAACTGCAACAGTGACTTGCAATGGAGGACAAAGATTGCATTTAATGCCAATACAGGATAATTCACAGCCAAGAAGCTGGGTAGGGAGTCAGCAGACGGCAAATGATATAAAAGGAAACATCAATGGTAAGGGGCACTGTGGTTGAACCAATGTAACAAGATTCTTGCTAAAGGCACACCAGAGAGACAGGATATTCTGTTGGGGATGGTGGAGAAAGTAAAACCCAATACGATACGAAGAATGATCAGCTATCAAGATTTGCGGTTGTTAAAATTTTTGAGAGGTCATTGTTTTGGATTAGCTTCCTGCACTAATCACCAGAAGGCTAAAACAAACCAAAATTCTAAACATCATATAATCATGCTAAATGTCATGTAATTAAATGGAAACTTAAAAGAAACAGGCAAATCCCGTGATAGACTAGTATTTTCCTGAAAACAGGAGATTTCAGTTTACCTGTTTCAGTTTAATAAGAAAGTCCCTTCTACTTGAACCCTTACAAGAACAGTGACCTGAAATAATCTGATTTTAACAAATCCATTTGGATTTTTTTTTGTTCTGTTTTCTTTTCCCAACTTACAAAACCTACTGTCCTGCCATTGCGCAATGGGAGCTCTGTCATTTGATTTTGCAGAATGAAGTGTTCCCTGATTCGTTACTCACAAATAAAGTCAATTAGAACTTTAAACTAAGTTCGTTGTAATTTTGTCTTTTAACAGGATTCTTGCAAACCAATTTAGCAGAGTTCTTTGCTAAAACCAGATTTTACAGGTAAGTACAGATGGGACTAGGAGACTGTTTAGAAGCTTAGAAACTTGACTAAAATTTGTCAAGCAATCTTTGTTTGTGTGTGTGTATGTATATATATATACATGTATGTGTGTGTGTATGTATATATATATATATATATACATACACACACACATACATGTATTATTAATACATAATATTTTTGTATGAGAAGATACTAAAGTAAAATATATATTAAAATTGTTCAGATAGTTAATGTGGAATTATCTCTCCTGCAAATGAGTCATGTCTCAATAAATTTCACAGAAAAAAATGGTTTCAAATACAGTAAGGAAGAAATAATTCTGATTTAAATGATTGTAAAATATAATTAAGGGACAAATTTTTCTAATACTATTTTTTGGGAAGCTAGGGAAATGCAGCAAGGAAGAAATAATTCTGATTTAAATGGTTATAAAATATAATTAAGAACAATTTTTTCTAATACTATTTTTTGAGAAGATAAGGGAATGCTAAGATAGTGTAAATAAAGGAAACTATAGACCAATTACAATTTTGAAAATCTATGTAACATTTAAATGTAATATTCACAAATGGAACTCCATAGCACCCTAAGAAATAATATACCATGACTATATTTCATCCTTGAAGTATGACATCATGCAATAGTGTATGTTAGAAATAAGTTCCCCATGCAGCAAAGAAAACCAGCACTCAAGAAATTTCTCAGCAAGGCAAAGATTACTTTTGCAGAAAAGTATTGTTCACACTTGGCATGGTCCCAAGAACACACCAAACAAAGGAGGGAAGGAGTTTTTTTTATCCTTAATGCAGCTAGTCCCTGCTTCTGCATCCTATCCCCATTGGCTGGAGTCAGACCGCACAATCTAAGCTAATTCCAATTGGCTATTTTAAACAGAAGAGGAGTGTGGTTACAGTAACTGGAAGGGCAGTTTCAGAGAGAAAGTTATTTACAGAGCTGGTTGCTAAGAGTGAGGGGATTTTTTCAATTAAGGAATGGATGTGATTACAAATTAGAATTGGCAGGAGAAGTTGTCTACAGAGCAGGTTGCTAGGAGCGGGGAGGTACAAGGAAGTCAGCCTCAAGAACAAAGAATAAGAAAGTTGACAAGCCAAAACTTTGAAGAGGAACTTAATGTCTGTAACATGTACATACCCTGGGTCTTCTTGACCAGTGCCCAGATAGAGCCACTTTATCAAGATGGGGGAATTGCATTACAGAAAGATTTGGTACACTAAGAGTCAGCTAAACAGGAGACTGGAGTTTTATTCTTATTCAAATCAGCCTCCCCAAAAATTTTGAGGCTAGGGTTTTTCAAAGATAGCTAAAAAATGGGTGCTGCTGACTGACTGGTGATGCAATCATAGGGATGTGGAATATGGTCCTCACACTGAGTTTACTTCTTTTGGGGCCAGATGACCATTTGAGTCAAGAGTCACCAGTCTGGGTGGGACCATATAGTGATCAGAATTGCAAAAACCTGAAAAGACATTTCAACCGCCAATCTTAGGTTCTACAATAGTGATGGTATTATAAGAGTAATTGGGTAAGTTGCAAATGTTGTGAATTCTGGAAAAATGGCTACATCTTAGCAGAATTCAGATCTTCCTTATCCTCTTAACCTGGTAGCATATCATTATTTTTACAAAGGCAGTTTAGTTTGGGGGAAAGACTATTATCATTTAAACTATAAACTAAATTTCTTCAAAAGTTAGCTTGGCCCCTGCCCAGGGGTGACCAAAGGTAGTTTGAAAGCTAAGATAAAGTCAAAATCTCTTTCACTGTCATAATTTTCTCACTGTTACAGTTTTTGTAAATACGTAGTCTTATTTACCAGGATATAAGTATATCCCTTCCCAAACATTATCAAAAAAGTTCACTTCTTTTAGAGCCTATAAAGTTGTTTAACCCTTTTTCACTTTCTCAGTGTGTCTATTCTGGCCATTTTATCTAAATTTGCAACCCTCCTGACTCTTCACACTCTCATTCCCTGACATATTTTTGTCCTTAGCAGTAAACACATGCCACCATGATCTGTATTTTAACAATATATTTTTTCTCATATTCATGATTCTCTCACCTTAGCAGGATGTAAGGTCCACAAAGGCAAGGAGTTTTGCCTGCTTTCTTGTTGTCAGTCCTCCCTGCCCCCCAGCAGGATGTAACAGTAGTACCTGAGTGTATTTAGTAATTCCTCACTATACATTGGTTGAATAAATGAATGCATGAATTATCCTAACATATATCTTTTAAATTAACAACTATTCTTCATATAAAACCTTCAGCAAAATATAATCATATTACTGTAACTGAGTATCCTGTTTTCTTAAAAATGATTTTTTTCCCTTTTCCTTTTCGTTTTCTTTTTCCCCTGATGTGATTACCTCTTACTTAGCTCTGTAGGAATGTAAATGTAACCTTTACCATCCTTTCTTTCCCTCAGACTTTTGCCTGCAAACACTAAGTGCTATTCTAATTGTATGTTTGCTTAAAAGTTCCAAGGACCAAATCTTGAAACAAACTAGGAACTTTCCAGAAATGTTGTCTTGTTGTCGTTGCTATTGGTCTTTTTTTTTTTTTCTGTGACTGCAATGGTGCTGGACTGCTCATCAAAGGCTTGTTACTCAAGATAAAATATTTGGAGCAAGTCAAATCAATCCTGCACCTCCATACCTCTTTGGTCCCTGGATACCAAAATTTCTCTTCACAAGCTTTCACTTTGGCCCAGAAATCTGAAGTGGTTTCTTTAGTTGTGAATTTGGCTACTTCTCGGCTGCTAAGCTCTGAAATAAATTTGTTTCATTTTTTCTACATTTGGTCCTTGTTATTTTGTGATGCAAGCAGTGAGCAGCCAAGCCTGCATTACGTTACATTATCACTTGACATGAAAAACACTTACATAGTGAGCTACTAAAAACAAAGTGCCTGTCTTGTTCATGCACATATACAAGAGTGAGAGAAAATAGAAGTTCAATAATAATAAAATGTGGAAGTATTATTCTCCTAGTCCTACATTTGAAGGAAAAGCTGTTAGTAATTATCTCTTTATTGTTATTTATTTATTTATTGAGACAGAGTCTTATTCTGTCATGCAGGCTGGAGTGCAGTGACTTGATCTTGGCTCACTGAAACTTCTGCCTCCATGGTTCAAGCACTCCTCCCACCTCCGCCTCCTGAGTACCTGGAATTTCAAGTGCGCACTGCCATGCCTGGCCAATTGTTTCACCATGTTGGCCAGGCTGGTCTTGAACTTCTGACCTCAAAAGTGATCCTCAGGCCTCAGCCTCCCAAAGTGCTGGAATCAGGTATAAACCACTGTGCCCAGCCAGTAATTCTCTTTTCCTTCTCATTTCCATATGGGTAAATGAGGCTTCTGTGAGAAAAGGCTAAAATTTGAAAATTGAACAAATCATGCTAAAAGGTAGATTTTTATTATTGGCACTAGGTTTTTGCCCCATCAGGCATCCATACTTCTTGGAAGGAAATTCTTTGGTCCCTATCACTAATGGTCAATGCACATATTTGATCCTTAACTTTGGACTTGGACAAAAACCTGTTTTGATCAGTGGTGTATGAATGAAAGTGACAGTGTACTGATTTTCAGCTTAGGCCTACAGAGATCTCACATGATTCTGTTTGCCCTCCTGAAGCTCCTATCTCTATGAGAAGAATAGTCCCCCCTTAGGTTTATGATCCTTCCTTTCCTAGGAAGAAAGTTAGATCTAACACAGCTGGCTCCCATGGGACTGATAGAGTCATAAATAAGTCTGCCCAAGTTGAACAGACTGCTCAGTGGAACCCAATGTGAATCAGCTGATATCAAGGCAACCTACAGATGCATGAGCAGTAATATATTATTGTTTAAAGCCACTGACTTCTGTGGTAGACTCTGTGAGCAATATATTTACAGTGATTGGACCGAACACTCTCTGATAGCCTAGGAGCTCTAAAGATAGGATAGATCACCATTAGACAATAGAATGCCCATCTAATAAAGTATGGGAAAAGATATTTAACAGTAAACACTAGAAGATTGGCTTTGCTTTCGTCTGTCAAAGTTATATGTAGCATATGTACAGCCTTCTGAGCTGCATTACTTACCTTGAGCTTGGAAAAAGAGGAATGAAGTAAAATACCAAGCCCTTGATCTGTGCAGTTTCCTAGAAGACAATCCATTCTTAAATTGTCTGAGAAATATACAAGCAAATTTATTCACATGCTTATTTCAGTGTTTATGGAGGAAAAATATCATACGTGGTACATTATTTTGTTTCCTCTATTTTTCCTTGAGTTGTTGAGAATTCATATAATAGTCCGAATTACAAGAAACAAAATGAAGGTGTTTTCTTCCACCCAAGTAGTTCTACCAGTCTTGTTACAGCTTTTAAGTAACAAATGCTTTATAGTTTTGACAAGGAGTAAAGAAGATATTATTACTTTACTGCCTGTCCACCAGATTGCCAAGTAGCTCTCTGTTGCTACAATATTTATTTAATATAATTCAAATGGCATATGAGCTAGATTAAAAATGAGAAGAGAAACTAATATTTTGGTGAGTATTATATGCTTATATTTATCTTTTGTAAGTCATGAATTGAATCTATACACAGATGTTCTGATGAATCTAGAACTATGCATTTTCCGAGTCCATTAAGTGGCTACCCTGAGGTGAAATTTCTGGAAGATGCAAACATTACTGCAAATCATTAGCATTTGGTCCAGGATGTTGTATTAAATGAGAGTAAAGAGAAGAGATATTTGAAACACATACATTCGACAATGGTTTTTCTGAAGATTTATAGTACCATGTATCACCTGAATGAAATCACTTTTTCTTGCAACCATGTTTTTTCTGTCTACTGACAATTATTTATGTAATTCAGGTCTGAAATTCAAGTCTCCACATTAATCAAGCAACTCCTAGGTACACTAAATTTTCTTATTCTCACAGAGAAAATCTAAAAAGTAAGTAAATCAATATAACATAAAATACTCTCAACTTGTTAAGAATTCACAGTTTTTAAAATGACACTTAAAGACGTTTACATATAAAGTTGACTAAGAACCTTGAGCAAAGCTTTGAGGAAATGCTAATAAGAATAAACAGCTTAGAGAAGAATATAAATGACTTGATGGAGCTGAAAAACACAATCACAAGAACTTTGCGAAGCATACACAAATTTCAGTAGCTGAATTGACCAAGCAGAAAAAAGGATATTAGAGATTGAAGATCAACTCAATGAAATGAAAAGAGAAGGCAAGATTAGAGAAAAAAAAAGTGAAAGGAAATGAACAAAGCCTCTAAGAAATGTGGGACTATGTGAAAAGACCTAATCTGCATTTGATAGGTGTACCTGAATGCAACAGAGAGAATGAATCCAAGCTGAAAAACACTCTTCAGAATATTATCCAGGAAAACATCTCTGACCTAGCAAGGCAGGCCAACATTCAAGTCCAGGAATTACAGAGAACACCAAAAAGATATTTCTCAAGAAGGGGACCCCAAAGCACATAATCATCAGATTCACCGGGATGGAATGAAGGAGAAAATGCTAAAGGCAGCCAGAGTGAAAGGTCGGGTGACCTATGAAAGGAAGCCCATCAGACTCACAGCAGATCTTTCTTTAAGGATGAGAGTGGGGGCCAATATTCAATATCCTTAAAGAAAACAACTTTCAACTTACAATTTTATATCCAGCCCACCTAAGCCTCACAAGTGAAGGAGAAAAAATATCCTTTACAAACAAGCAATTGCTGAGAGATTTCATCACCACCAGGCCTGCCTTACGAGAGCTCCTGAAGGAAGCACTAAACATAGAAAGGAACAACCAGTATCAGCCACTCCAAAAACATACCAAATGGTAAAGAACATCGAAACAATGAAGAAACTGCATCAACTAACAGGCAAAACAAGCAGCTAGCATCAAAATGGCAGCATCAAATACACATATAACAATATTAACCCTAAATATAAATGGGCTAAATGCCCCAATCAAAAAACACAGACTGGCATAATTGGATAAAAAGTCAAAACCCATTGGTGTGCTGTATTCAGGAAACCCACCTCACGTGCAAGGACACACATAGGCTCAAAATAAAGGGATGGAGGAAGATTTACCAAGCAAATGGAGAGTCAAGAAAAAGCAGGAATTGTAAGCCTAGTCTGATAAAACACATTTTAAAACAACAAGGATCAAAAGAGATAAAGAAGGGCATTACATAATGGTAAAAGGATCAATGCAACAAGAGGAGCTAATGATCCTAAATATATACACATCCAACACAGGAGCACCTAGATACATAAAACAAGTTCTTAACGACCTACAAAGAGACTTAGACTCCCACACAATAATAGTGGGAGACTTTAACACCCCAGTGTCAATATCAGACAGATCAATGAGACAGAAAATTAACAAGGATATCCAGGACTTGAACTCAGATCTGGACCAAGAAAACATAATAAACATCTACAGAAGTCTCTACCCCAAATCAGCAGAATATACATTCTTCTCAGCACCACATTGCACCTACTCAAAAATTGACCACATAATTGGAAGTAAATCACTCCTCAGCAAATGCGAAAGAATGGAAGTCATAGAAAACAGTGGGTCTGACCACAGGGCAATCAACTTAGAACTCAGGATTCAGAAACTAACTCAGAACTGCACAACTACATGCAAACAGAACAACTGGCTCTTGAATATTGACTAGACAAACAATGAAATGAAGGTAGAAATAAAGATGTTCTTCGCAACCAATGAGAATGGAGACACAACATACCAGAATCTCTGGGACACATATAAAATTGTGTCTGGAGGGAAATTTTTAGCAATAAATGCCCACGTGAGAAACAAGGAAAGATTTAAAATCAACACCCTATTATCAAAATTGAAAGAGCTAGAGAAGCAAGATTAAAAAAAAAAAAAAACTCAAAAGCTAGCAGAAGACAAAAAATAACTAAGATTAGAGCAGAACTGAAGGAGATACAGACACACACACAAAAAAAACCTTCAAAAAATCAATAAATCCAGCAGCTGGTTTTTATAAAAGATCAACAAAATAGACCACTAGCCAGAATAATGAAAATGAAAAGAAAGAATCAAATAGATGCAATAATAAAAAAAAAAAAAAATAAAGGAGATATCACCACCGACTCCACAGAAATACAAACCACCATCAGAGACTACTACAAACAACTCTATGCACATAAACCCCTAAACCTGGAAGAAATGGATAAATTCCTGGACACTTGTACCCTCTCAAGCCTAAACCAGGAAGAATTCGAAACCCTGAATAGACCAATAACAAGGGCTGAAATTGAGGCAGCAATTAATAGCCTACAAACCAAAAAAAGTCCAGGTCCAGATGGGTTCACAGCTGAATTCTACCAGACATGCAAAGAGGAGCTGGTACCACTCCTTCTGAAATTATTTCAAACAATCCAAAAAGAGGAAATCCTTCTCAAATCATTTTATGAGACCAAAATAGTCCTCATACCAAAACCCAGCAGAGACTCAACCAAAAAAGATAACTTCAGGCCAATTTCCATGATGAACACAGACGCAAAATTTTTCAATGAAATACCAGCAAACTGATTGCAACAACACATCAAAACCTTATCCATCACAATCAAGCAGGATTCATCCTGGTGATATAAGGCTGGTTCAACATTCCCAAGTCTATAAACATAATCCACCAGATAAATAGAACCAAACACAAAAACTACGTGATAATCTCCATAGATGCAGAGAAGGCTTTGACAAAATTCAACAGTGCTTTATGCTAAAAACTGTCCATAAACTAGGTATAATGGAACATATCTCAAAATAAAAAAAGCTACGTATGACAAACCTATAGCCAATATCATGCTAAATGGGCAAAAACTGGAAGCATTCCCTTTGAAATCTGGCACTAGACAAGGATACCCTCTCTCACCTCTCCTATTCAGGCAAGAAAAAGAAATAAAGGGTATTCAATTAGGAAAGGAGGAAGTCAAATTGTCTCTATTTGCAGACAGTATGATGGTATATTTAGAAGACCCCATCAACTCAGACCAAAATCTCCTGAAACTAATAAGCAACATCAGCAAAGTCTCAGGATAAAAAAATCAATGTGCTGAAATCATAAGCATTCCTATACACCAATAACAGACTTAAACAGAGTCAAATCAAGAATGAACTGCCATTCACAATTGCTACAAAGAGAATAAAATATCTAGTAATACAAATAACAAAGGACGTAAAGGACCTCTTCAAGGAGAACTACAAACCACCGCTCAACGAAATAAGAGAGGACGTGAACAGATGGAAAAACATTCCATGCTTATGATTAGGAAGAATCAATGTTGTGAAAATGGCCATATTGCCCAATGTAATTTATAGATTCAACACTATTCCCATCAAGCTACCTATGATTCTCTTTGCAGAACTGGTAAAAAACGACCTTAAACTTCATATGGAACCAAAAGAGAGCCTGCCTTAGCCAAGACAATCCTAAGCAGAAAAGAACAAAGCTGAAGGCATAGGCAACACTCTACCTGACTTAAACTATACTATAATGCTACAGTAAACAAAACAGCATGGTGATGGTTCCAAAACAGATATATAGACCAATAGATCAGAACAGAGGCCTCGGAGGCAATGCCGCATACCTACAACCATCTGATCTTTGACAAACCTGACAAAAACAAGCAAGGTGGAAAGTATTCCCTGTTTAAAAAATGCAGTTGGGAAAACTCACTAGCCATGTGCAGAAAGCAGAAACTGGATTCCTTCCTGTTTCTTACACTAAAATTAACTCCAGATGGATTAAAGACTTAAACATAAGACCTAACACCATAAAACCCCTTGAAGAAAGCCTATGCAAAACCATTGGACATAAGCATGTGCAAGAACTTCATGACTACCATACCAAAAGCATTGGCAACAAAAGCCAAAATAGACAAATGGGATCTAATTAAATTCCAGAGCTTCTGTACAGCAAAAGAAATAATCATTAGAGTGAACTGGCAACCAACAGAATGGGAAAAAATTTTTACAATCTACCCATCTGACAAAAGGCTAATATCCAGAATCTACAAAGAACTAAAACAGATTTACAAGAAAAAATCAAACAATCCCATTCAAAAGTGGGTGAAGAATACAAACAGACACTTTTCAAAAGAAGACATATATGAGGCCAACAAACATATGTAAAAATGCTCATCATTGTTGGTCTTTAGAGAAATGCAAATCAAATCAAAACCATATTAAGATACCATCTAACTCCAGTTAGAATGGCAATAATTAAAAAATCTGGAGACAACAGATACTGGAGAGGATGTGGAGAAACAGGAACACTTTTACACTGTTGGTGGGAGTGTAATGTAGTTCAACCATTGTGGAAGACAGTGTGGAGATTCATCAAGGACTTAGAAATAGAAATTCCATTTGACCCAGCAATCTCATCACTGAGTATATATCTAAAGGATTATAAATCGTTCTATTATAAAGACACATGCACATCCATGTTTATTATGCACTGTTTACAATAGCAAAGACCTGGAACCAACCCAAATACCCGTCGATGATAAGACTAGAAAAAGAAAATGTGGCACATATACACGATGGAATCCTATGCAGCCATAAAAACAATGAGTTTGTGTCCTTTGTAGGGACATAGATAAATCTGGAAACCATCATTCTCAGCAAACTGACACAAGAACAGAAAATCAAACATCTCATATTCTCACTCATAGGTGGGTGTTGCACAATGAACTCACGGACACAGGGAGGAGAGCATCACACACTGTGGTCTGTTGGGGGCAATAGGAGAAGGACAGGGTTAAGTAGGGAGGTTGGGGAGGAAAACATGGTGAGAAATGCCAGATATAGGGGAAGGGGAGATGGAGGCAGCAAACCACATTGCCATGTATGTACCTATGCAACAGTCTTGTATGTCCTGCACATGTACCCCAAAACCTAAAGTGTAATAAAATATTAAAAAAATTTTTTGACTCTTGAATAACCTGGGTTTGACCTGCGCAGGTCCACATAGATTCGAATTTTCTTCTACCTCTGCTATCCTTGAAATAGGAAGACTAATCACTCTTCTTCCTCTTCCTCCTTAGCCTACTTAATGTGAAGACAATGAGACTGAAGATCTTGATGTTTAGCCATTTTCACTTAATGAATAGTAAATATAGTTAACCTTTCTTATGGTTTTCTTAAAAACATTTTATTTTCTCTAGCTTACTTTATTGTAAGATTACTGTATATAATACATATACAAAAGATGTATTTATCAACTTTATAAGTTATCAGTAAGGCTTCTGATCAGTAAATTTGCAGTTAACTTTTGACAGAGTCAAAAGTTATGTAGATTTTTAACTACATGAAGAATCAGCACCCTAATCCCTACATTGTTTAAGATCAACTCTATTATGTTTACATCCACATTGTGTAACTTTCACACAAATTTAAACACTAAAAATCCTGAATGTGATCCACATGGGACAAAAAATGATACTAAATTTGACTGTTTTAAAGCTATCAACATATGTAGCATAGTCAGTAAGGAGAGAAATATACATAGAAAATATCTCCACTTTGTTACTCTAGAGTCCTGTTGCCATGCTTATAGTTTTACGGCAATGGATGACTTAATGACCTTCAATCAATATAAAGGAAATATTCCAAGATTTCAAAGTTTTTCTTCAGAACAAATGAACTCAGTGATTTTTAAAACTGTAACCTTTAAGTAGATGAAGAAGTATTACAACCAGCTGCTCTTCATTTCCACTGAGAGAAGACATGGAAGTATGCTTAATTCACAGCAGGAGTGGTTTAGATTGGACAACAAAAAGACAAACTTGACAGGAATTCATACTAGACTCTAACAGATATTACCAAGGGGAATTTATACATTTTTTTTTTCCGTTCAAGTCTTTGCAAATAAATTAGATTCTATAGCTACTGAGATGACCTTGAATTCTTGCAAGTAGGTCAAGGAGGTGAGCAAAAGGATATTAAATTAACAGTCTTTTATTCTATACTGGGATGGTAGACATTTACCTGTCTTGCTCATTCTCTTTTTCTCAGTGTAAGACTTGCGTCCCTTACCTAATATGAATCAATAATGAATAAGTTCAATGTACACTGGCCGTTTCTTTGTTCCTCCTTGGTTCTTTGTTATGAGCATACACTCATACCACGATGGAAGTTGTGGTGGGAGATTGAGTGATGCCATTTTTTATTAAATTAATGTATCTCATATGTCTTTCTTTATACTAAAATGTGCCTGCCACATATTTTCTCTTCTGAATGTTTCATTTTATTCATATTATTTATTAATGACTTAACGGTGTTTTATTCTCTTTATTTGAACTGAGAAAATAATATGCATTAAAAGATTCTTTGCATTCAGAAAACAGTGTTTTGTCTTTGAAAATATATTTAAGTGAGTTGGGATTAAGATGCCACTGTGAAATAACAGAAATCGTCAAAAAGCTGCCCTTCCTTCACTGCTATGTCCCTCATCTTGGCTATGTTATCCCAACTAGTTTCCATCTACGCTGTGTTTTCCCATTGTGCCTAACAGGTAAGGTATGCTTTTTTTGTAGCTAAATTAATAATGAGGTTCAGGATGTCCTGCTCAAAACTATGACTATACAAGTCCAGAATGCATCATGCTAACACATTCCTCTTTGGTAAGTTGATGCTTTTGAGCTGGTTATTTTAAGAAACTGCAGATACAGAAATAGTTCTTAAAAGTTGATGTTTTATGTCTATTAAAAAATTTCATTTGTAAGTGTCTCCTTATCTGTACCAAGGAAAAAAAGGAATAGATCAATAGAGACTTTATACTTGCTCTCATGCAGGTGCAGGATAGAATTATAGATACCAGAGAATTGAAATGGTAGATGAGTGGGAGTGGGGAAATGCAGAGAAGATGGATAAGAGTTACAAGCAAAGAATTAGATAGAAGAAATAAGTTCTAATGTTTGATAACAAACCAGGGTAACTATACATAGCAACACTATTTTATATATTTCAAACTAGAAGAGAGGACTTGAAATGATACCAACACATGGAAATAATAAATACACAAGGTGACAGAAACTCCAAATGCCCTGGCTTTATTATTATAAGTCATGCATGTAATAAACACATATACCATATAAATATATAAAATAGTATGTATTAATGAAAGAAAAAAATGACAATTTGGATTTTTGTCCACATACGGCCTAAAAGAAATTTCATGTAAATGTAAATTGACCATCCATCTAGGTGGGTTTATGATGAGTTCTGTAAGATCTTCACAGCTTTCGTTTCTAATCATACTGTATGATAAGAAAACAGATGCTGTTCTTTTTGATCAATAATATATATTTAGTAAACTCCAGATAATCCCAGTTTTTGAATATTTATTATTTAACAGAAGATAAAAGAGCAATTGAGAGAAGTGACAATCAAGACGGTCTTAAGTGGAATAACTATTATTGGTTATTGCTTAAACTGGAGCAATTTTTAAAATTAAATAGGCCATTATTAATTATTATACCTGGACAATGGACACAGGTTGGCCCATTTCAGCAAGCTGGGATGTACAGTCTTCCTTTCTTAAACCATATTGAGGATTTATTCTTCTGATTTTTCTTAAACCAACTTGTAGTATTCCTCTCCTTGATAACATTCAGCATGCTTGAAATGTTTTTTTAAAGTTTGGATTCCCTACAAGAATGCAAGCTTCCAAAGGAAAATAACCTTCTGTATCTTATTCAGCATCTAGCACAGTGCATGGTATGTTATTCTAAATATTAAATAAATAAATTATTCAATAGTAAATTTTTGGCTAGTATTCAGTCTAAAAATAGTACAAAAATCCATGTATTTTTTTTTCCTTAATGTTGTGTATTTATGACATTGGTGGCATTGCCTATGATGCTATTTATGGAACTTTATGTTACTAAAATTGATTTTATGTTTCTGGAAAACAGTATTAGAAAAGTTCCATAAAGGAAAAACTGAGATACTGCCTCCTATAAACAATGAACATGATGCAACTCTCACAATTCTGAGTATGGAGACCAAAATATAGAAATATCATAAATAGACACATTAATATTAGTAATTATTTTATTAGATCTTTTGGAAATATTTTAGTTTCCAATTACATTTTTGGTTATCTTTACTAATTTTGTGCATTCTATGTGTGCACAATTATGAAATATGTATAATTTCACTTAATTATAAATATTAAATTGCCTGATATTATTGATTGAATATTAATGGATAAGATTACTAAAATTGCCAATTATTATTTGTTTTTCACTCACTGTACTCCTTCAAAATATTTAATTCACAATTGTAATAGCATTTCAAATATCGCATATGATATAGTTTTTCTTTTCAAGCAGAATTGTTATTGACAGCTCTGTTGGCAATAGATGTCTGACTTTTTTTCACAAAATGATAAGAGATAGATGTGTTTGTCCTTACTTTTCATTTTCATATTTTCAGCTCTAAGACTTATCAGTAAATTATTCCTTATAGTTTTTTTAAAACAGTTTGGAACCATGAAATAGAATCGTTAAAAAGAAGAAAATGCAAATACATCTTGAATTATTACTTGAAACGTTTATATGGAAATCCCTTGTGTGAAATTCAAAGAGTTGCTTAAGATGCTATGGATGTCATTTTCTTTCTGCTTTCCTATTTTAAAACACACAGGCATATGCACACTTTTATATTGTAAAGTTTTCCAATATTTTAAACATTTTTGATTATTTGGAAAGGTAAGTTCAAATAAATACTTTTTATATTAGTATGTGTTTTGTATTTGGAAATGTGTAACTGTGGTAGAGGCATGTTACTGATATAAATATTTTTCATATTAGAAATTAAAATAATACAAAACATAAATTTACTTTTCATTGTGGTATAAGTTTCTGTGCTATGGCATGTTCATTCTCACTTTATAACTTTTGAAAGTAATTATTCATCTTAGTCAAAACACTATTGTTAAATTCTCAGTTGTTTAGCTTCATCGAATTTAGGGAACACAAATGTAATTATCAATTTTGAGGCCTCAGTTTTATCAACTATAGAAAAAAAATATATTTTCTAATATAAATTCTGCTTTCAGCTACACAACTCTTTGACAGCATGATTGAGTAGTTTTTTAAAAAATCATCCCATACCTTGAAAAATAACCTTTATAATCTTCGTCAGTTTTAAGATAACAAGATCTTCCTGCAAAACAGACGCTGAGGAAATAATCACGGTGGCACAGTCTGCCCTCTTCACTCCGTTTTATCAGCTCTCTGCTCTTTCTGTCCTTGCTGACCTCCAGCGTTGAGGCTGAAGAGCATCTTAAGGCTTTTTGTAAGCATTGATTTAAAAATAAGCAAAATATCAGCACAAAAATTAAAGCCTGAATCACTTTTTTATATATATAGTATACTTATTAATTGAATTTGATAACAACTATGAATACAATCATAGGCAATTTACTTGATATTTGTGTCCTTGGAACATTTGAAATTACAAAACAAAGTCAACAGAGGAAGGAATGCTATTAAGAATTAAGAAATAGAGGTGGCTATGAAGTGCACTTGATCGTTTATAGAATGTACACATTTTAAATTTTAATAGACATGACCAGATGTGGCTTTAAAAAATAATAAGCATATTACATAGGAGGGCTTATGAATTGCTGTCTCAAATGTATTATGCTGTTTAGGAATTGGTTTTTAAAAAATTCCAGAACTTGATCATTTTGCAATCACTCAACAAGTAAGAATAAGGATGAAAGGAAATTAGATATACATCATTTTAATTAAACATAAATATTTAATTTATCAATAAATCTTCGGATGAATAAGGCAATTGCAAATCTTAAAGATACTCAGTGTAGAACTAAATACACCCAATAGACATATGGCTAACACATGTATGTATTTATATATGTCATAAATATATGTTAATTATTGATATGTTTTCATTAATAACTACTGAAATTGACAAACTAAAAAAGTTGTAGTCTTCAACTTAAAATGAGAATTTTATTAAAATAAGACATTTTTGACATTTTTAAAATTAAAATAACTCTTAAGATATGCTAATGATAACACAGAGAAAAGATAGGAAATAAATTATAATTCAGACTGGTCTTATATGAAATCCTGAGAATAATGACAGTAACACAAACAAATCTACAAAGTTGACTCCCTTGCTTTCTTTATTTCAGTTAAGGTCTGATTCATTTTTTTATTAGTTAGGGTGGAATCTAAGTTTATGCTTGTGTCCTCTCTTTCTGTCATTTCTTAATGCACATTAGGAGGATATACAGTGTGTTATGCCTTCAGTATCCAACTTTTAATCTCTTTTAACCACAGCCAACATCGCTACCCTAATTCACAAACACTTGCAAACTTCAAGTGTCTGCAACCTATTTCCAGGTGTCTAGTCTCCCAGATCTTTGTGTTTAAAGGGCTCTGTTCATTATGTTTTGCTCTTGGCTTCTTGATTTCTGAATAATTATTTTAATAGAAGCTCAACATTTTCATTTCACATTGGGCTCCCCAAATCATATAGCCAGATCTGATTGCAAACCTTTTCTGTATGCTCTCTTTGCTTCTGCTGTTATTCCCACTAGCCTCAACAGAACAGCCAGTGAGATATGTCAAGACTTGTTAGATAAGGTCATTCATTTAAAGTCCCCTGACCACGTCAAAGTCCTTATTTTAATCTGTAAGTTCTTAAATGATCTCTCTACCCTCTTGCCTCTTTTTTCTCCTATTTTCTCACTAGTTCTTATTGACTCAGAAGCTAACCTTCTTGCTGTTCGTAGACATCCACATACTACCATATAAATTGTCTAAATCTTAACATTTGCTTTTTTCTAAGTCTAGGACATGCTTTTTCAATATGGTCTACAGCATTCCCAAGAGAACAAAAATTGATTCTTAGAGGGATAAAAAAAGATCTTAGATATTACAGCTATTTGTAGCCCTCCAATATTCAACCCAACCCATCAAAATCTTATTTCCTAGAACTTAATTTTATTTATATATACTGTGGGAGATGCAATTAATGAATGTCTTAAAAGGCTCCTAAGAGGATAATGAATGTTGAAAAACACTGGTTTAGAATATCCTCCGACATATATCTCAAAATATTACCTCACTTTCCTTGGGTGTTTTACTCAGAAGTCACCTTCTCAATGGAGCTTTCCCTGGCCACACAGTCTGAAGTTTCAAAACTTGCTCTTCTTCCACCTACGACTTGCTAACAATTAAATTCTCCTTTCTCTGATTTTTTTTTTCATCCTTAACATTTATCACAATGTAATCTACATTATATTTTATTTGTTTGTTTAGTGTTGGTCTTTCCTATTAGAATATACATTCCACTGGAGGTAAGTTTTTGCCTGCTTCAATTACTACTGTATGCCTAGTGCCTACAGCAAAGCCTTTTGTATGATAGGCACCTAAGGTGTATGTATGAATGAATCGTTTAAACAAGTGGACAGAAATAAACATGTCTAATGTGTAGTGAGTTTACTAAAAATAGCTAAAAAAAACTAATTGAATCAATAAATTGATTCAGGGTTTTTTCACTAATAAGAATACAAACAACATATTGCAAACAAAAAGGGAGTTTTTTCTTAATTGGTAAAATAGTCAAGTTGAAGACTTTATTTCATTTAAGCCCCAGTTTCAGATAAACTACAAGAAATCAAAATATTTGTGTAAAGTATAAATAAGGGAAACATCCTTATTTTGATCTTATTGTCTTCATTTGTTAGCATATATGTAAACTTACATATGCAAATATAAAACATGTATTAATATACAATGTCAAATGCACCATTATAGAATTTGAATTTTCCCTTTTAAATGAAAATGATTACTAGATGCATAAAACTTTCCTGATGAACTCATAGAAACACAATCGGTTCACAGACCTGGCTTTTACCACATTTTAAAATTTGCATCAAAAAATCTGTTGGAACATCAGAAGAATTGGCAATACCAGTCTGTCATTCTTATATAGGCGCAATAGCATGAAGCCGAGTAGCTGCTGCAACATTCAGAAGAATGTTATGTTACCAGTTCGCTGCAGTGTGTGGTATTCTGTAGGCTCTTTCCCTTCCGGACAACTGCTTAGATTGTCTCTCTTTCTGTTTCTCCCCATGATTCTCTCAGTACTAGGTTGTGTTTTCATTACTTCCTCTTCTCAAGTATCCTTCTTCTGTCACTCTTGTACTTTGTTTTGTTTCTATTTTTGGTTTTTGGCACATCATGCAACTCCTACAGTAGACCAATCTATTCGGTCACAGGCCTTGTAGCCAGATCTTCTGCTCTAAATGTTTGCCTCTAAAAAGATTCCTGGTCGTAATTAATTTCTTATTTATTTAAATAGAGATGAAGTCTTCCTATGTTGCCCAGGCATCTCAAACTCCAGGGCTCAAATGATCTGCCCACCTAGACCTCCCAAAGTGCTGGGATTATAGGCATGAACCATGGTACCCCTAGCTTTGATTTATAATCAAGAACTTGTTTCAAGCCTGGCATGGTCCACCATTTGTTTTTTACAAATTTTCTGTCAATTATGCTGCATCAAGCAAGTTCTATTATTACAAAAATTATGGCAAATCAACAATGTCCCCAGCAGTAACTATGCCTGAATTACAGATTTTTCATTGAGGATACGTTTTTATCATTTTTTATCGTCATTACTGTCCTTATTGCCCTGACTAGATAAAACTCCTTAAGTAAATGACGCCTTTTTTATGTATTTGAGACAATAAAGATATAAGCAGAATTTTGTTTTAAAAAGGTTATAAAACAAAATTCGTCAAATTCCAAGATTGTTCCTGAATAAACTAGAAAAGCAGATGCATTTTGTAGATCAGTCAAAATGGTGGGAGAAACTATAGGGAAAGGAGCAGGCCTTCTGGAAGGTAAGAAGGCTCTGCATAGCTCCGGGGAACAATGCTGAAGGCAACTGTTCTCTAACCCTGAGGCAGAGGGCGAGGAGTAGGTACAGGGGAGTCTAGGAGAGTTTATCTTAAACAGGCTTGTTTACTTATGCTGTCCAGAAACTGACCTTTGATCATCTGTGGGTGCCTGCTACAAATGGGGAACCATAAATGTTAATTATCAGCAGACTGTGTTTGCTGCGGGCTTTTATTATTGTGCCTGCACTGAGTAAAAGTAAGCAGCTCCAGCTTCTTGAGGCTGCCTCTCCGGCCACTAGAGCCGGGCAGACCCCTAGCTGCTCTTACAGGGCATACCTGTGCCTGAGTACTCCTTTCATCTGTTGCTCTGCCAGGGTCTGCGAAATGCACCTCGAAGCGTTTCTTTAAAAACTCAGTTAAAAACATGAAAGAATAAAAGTTCAAAAGACTAGTCCAAAATAAATAATACTAAAATGGAAAGTGGGGCCTATAAGATAAATAAAATAACTGTAAATCAACTGAATTCTGCAAGTCTAGACTATTTTGGGGAAAAAGATGTACATTTGTCTATTATCAAAACATAGAAGCTCCACCATCTGGTCCCATGTAAAAATAAACATTCATTGGATTTCAGATTTTATTTTAAAGTTTGAAATGTATACGTAAAATCATATTGCCAATACTTCACAGGCTCATACCTAACATAAAATACACGAGCTGCTGATTTGGTCGTTCATAGTTCACTGAGAATAACAAACGTCTGTTGTATAAAACAGTTCGTATCTGCTGGCTTAAAAACAATGCTTACGATTTGTTTTTCATTTTGCTAGTTTTAGCTCACCTAGAATTGTCTAGACTTCTGGAGTGCTTGTTTTGTGTTCAGCAAATCTTCTCAGGGAGGGCCAGCCACACCCATTTTTAAAACCTTTAAAATCTGATTAGATTATCTTCCCTGTCTGTTGTAAGGATTTAAGTAAATGGATTTAAGGTCAATCATTAAAGTAGAAACAGTTTAATTTACATATTGTCACCTACCAACCACAGATAAGAAGGATTTCAGGACAGATTCAAAATAATGAAACAAAATATCAGGAGTTTACTTCTGAGGGAAATCATCAGAAAAGTTTATCTTCTCATACCTGAACTTATACTATAATATTGATTACACTGATTTAAAGATGTGGGGAAGGATGATAGAATATTAACTACACATAAAATAGAAGAAGTGTCTCTTTGATTTGGTTTTTAATCAAGTCTGGTTCTTCAACACTTCTGTAAATAAAACAGGTTGGAATAAAAGGTTAATTGTTATTTATAAAATAATATTTTAAATTTTTCTCATGTATTTGCAAAGTATCTATGATAAGCCCAGTGTTTTACATACAGTAAGTATTCCATAAATGGTAGTTTTTTTTATTTTCAAAAGCATTAAAATAATGTGTATAATGATGTCCAGCAACCAAAGAAGAACATTGCATTTGTTTTCTTTTTCTTTTTAAAATTATTATTACTTTTGAGACAGAGTTTAGTTCTGTTGCCAAGGCTAGAGTACAGTGGCATAAACACTGCTAACTGCAGCCTCAACTTTCTGAACGGGCTTAAACTTTTGGCTTCAAGTCATCCTCCCACCTTCGCTTCCTAAGTATCTGAGACCACAGGTGCATGCCACCATGCCCATTTTTAAATTTTTTTTGTAGAGACAGCATCTTGCTGTATTTCTCACTCTGATCTCAAACTCTTGAGCACAAGGGGTTGTCTCACTTTGACCTCTCAAAGTGCTAGGATTAGAACTAGGAGCTACCACACATGGCCTGAATTTCAATATCTGAGACATCTCTTCATCAGTTACAATTGTGCTGAGGTGCATGTAACTGGTGTCTGACAACAGTAGTGTAAAGTTGTTAGGGACTCATTTCCTCCATGTTTATAAGTTTGTTTTCCAGGATTGTTGCAGCCACTGAAAGAAGTATTCAAAGAATACAATCCAGTGATAGTAACAGAAGATGCAAGAAAGTACAGTTTATCCTGTATCTTGAACTGTATGTCCCAGCATGTCCTCCATCATTGACCTTATGGAATTAAAAAAAACAAAAAAAACAAAAAAACTTCTCTATATAGTAAACCTTTTAATTTTTATGAAATTTAACTTCCATTTACTTGAATGTATGTATCTTAGTAGATAAACTACATGGTTTTGCTTTCCTACTCAATTGGTGCAATTAAAATGGTGTCACCAGTTACAAGTATAACATGTGTATGAGAAGAATGTCAAAATAATAAAGGTCACTGGATTGTATGTTGTGACAGAGGACAGGAGAGTCAACGCTGGGAAGAGTAAAGGCAACACATCTGTGCTGCCATCTTCGCTAAGCAATTTGAAACTGCTTTTCACCGTACTAACTAAGATAAATAAAGAAAAAAAAAGACTAAATCAGTAGATACTTACCAAATGGCAGGTGTCAACCTGTCCCTGCTAAAATACAGAAATGACATTAAATGTGAATGGAACTACCCCATGCTTGAGTTTGTGGTTTTCCACCATCATCTGCCATGATCACTCTGTTTGTGCACAGGACATACTACTGACTGGAGATATGATCTTGGGCACTTCTGCTTCCTTCTTCAAATATTTATTGGGTGTAATAATGTCCACAATTCCTCATGAAATAGGACATTACGCTTGATTCCTGTCTTGGCTGGAAGGACAGTTTAGGAGCTTTTACTTGACCTTTCCCACCATAAGAACCCTTAATTCCCAAGTTAGCAGAATCAACATAAATTTTATTTCAGGTGCTGAATATACCTTTGCAATTACATATTTGCAAACCAGGAAAATAACCATGCCGTGGTTTCAGGAATCTATGAGACTCATTAAGAGATGAACTTTAATCCTAGCTCTATTTATCACCTGAACTTCATGAACCCTGGTTCTAAGGAGAAGTTCCTCCTGGCTTGTTGAGTTCCCTGGTTTCAATTGCAGCTGACATGTATAGCTCATTATCTGAAAGGCAGCCTATAAGATAACGCCTAAAGGTTCCCACCTCCTGATACATACATTTTGTGCAATCTCCTAGCTCAGGTCTCCTATCTTAAGGATCTTAAATGAGGCTCGTTACTCATTTCTCATGAACAAAATATGACAAAAGTTATGTGATTAACTTTTAAGGTTAGGTAACAAAGAATTTGTGGCTTTCATCTTAGATGTCTGCTCATACTCTCTTGCTCGATCGCTGTAAAGTATATAAATAGCCATATTTTTTTGTTGTCCTATGCAAAGGCCTGCATAAAAAGAAATCAGATAAGTTTCTGAATAACTCAGCAAGGAACTGAATTCCACAGTACAAAAGCCCACAACAACAAAGTACCTTTGGTATTTCTCTAACTGCTTGCATGGCGTTTCATTAAATATTTAACAACCAGAATTGTGCATGTAGTTCCAGAATGAGTCTTAGTTGATAATTTTATTTATATTTTGGTAATTAACAAACAAGACAAAAATAAAACAACAAAGATACATGTGAGATCTTCTTGCATTCATTACTAATATTTTTGCTAAATTTGACAATAGCATTAAAATATTCAAATAGCTCAAGTATTTCTGTGTTCTTTACAATCTAAAACATATTGACACCTTTAAAATTTAATCTATATTAACTTTTTTATCATTTAAATATAGACGTAAGTATAGACAATCAACATAATAAAAAATCAAGGAGTGATTTGTACGATTGTGGTGTCCTCTCATTCTGGCTGATTTCAAGCTACCAATAATATTGATCACAGAACGGAAAAGTTACGTTTATGACCACAATACTTTTTAGTATTTCTACATCACCTGAACAATAGAGATCTCAATAATCTCTAAAGCTTAATTAATATCAAAATATAATAAATTATTAGGAAGTGAGTTTTGAATACTTGTTATTTTGGGGGTTAATATTATTGGGATGCAGGTTACATAATTAAACCTTAATATTGATTTAGTTTTACAATTAAATCAAGTACTTTCTGAAATTTTATGTTGCTGTCAATCCACAGAGGCAAATGAAACTTCAGCCAAAATGTAGTTCAGATGTCAAGACTGATGATGTCACACAAACCAAGAGGTTATGAAAAAGTTGATTATATACATAATGAGGCTTTCTGGGAAGAGTAGGGCAGGTTCCCAAGCAGGCATAAAACAGGCTTAAGTGAACTGTGAAAGAAAATTGATTTGGCTGGCATTTTTGTTGTTACGGGTTTGGGGTAGGGTGAGAATTCCCTTACACAGTCCAAGGATTAAATTGCTTGAATTTCCTTCCAGTGCCAAAGAAGAGAGCATCCAAAAATTTTTTTCAGCTTACCCAGATGTGGAACAGAAAAGGACGGGTAAGTGGTGAGGTTTGAGAGCTGTCAGCAATGACACATCAAAATGTCAGACTCTTGAAAGTCAATTTTCACCGTTTGTTATGAGCCAGCTCCAGGACACCACAGCTTGTCTATGAATTGGCAAAATCATGCAGATAGTCCGCAATCAAAGATATGTTTTGAATCTATCCAATTATCATTAAAACTTTTGCTTTACAGGCTGAATTTCTAACCAATTTTAATGTTCAATTAATTGTATTCCTTTATTTGCAACCAAAATTTCAGGTTTTTTTCTTAACAGAGTAAGTTTTCTGTAAATACCTCAAAAATATAAAGTACCTTTTGTGTTCTGGTGTACAGTATCATGATAATTATTCCACAAAATTCAGATTTATATGGTTATTTCCATAAACTTAGACAAGCATTTTAAAAAACCAAATAAAACAACTTCTTTGTTTGCTTTCAAAGCTATCAATTTATTTAAGAGTTTTAAGCACAGAAGTTGGTTCATGTAGAGGAAATTAAAATGTGTATTAAACTTGAACCTGAAAATGCAAATTTTAAACTTCTTATGTGAGAGAGATTTATTTTTAAATCATATGTCATTGCCCAAGTTCAACTTACATAAATATTATTCAAATATATTTTCCATTATATACTGATTTTGTACTTTATTTTTATTTGATTTGCATAATACAGAAATAATATATTTAGTTAACCAAATAGTTATTAGAGTACAGGTTAGAGTAATATTATTTTTTAAAGGGCAATACATCATATTAAAATACAAAAAGTTTGGATTATGGTAATCAAATTATGACAGCTACATTAATTGCAACTTATATTAGTATGACATTTATTATACAGAAAAATAAAGAACAAAGAGCCACAATAAAGTATTTCATAGTATTTGTCTTTTAATTAAGAATATTTATTGTAATTCTAGAGAAAAATAAAAAAGTTGAATTTAGAGTAGTTATAAACATGAAAGGATTTTTTCCTAGAGACTGATGGTTTAGCATAAGGTATTTAATATCTATCTTTCTAAATTAAATTACTTATTTTTTTTTTTTATGAGAGGGATTCTCACTCTGTTGCACAGGCTGGAGTGCAGTGGTGTGATCTCGGCTCACTGCAACCTCTGCCTCCTGGGTTCAAGTGATGCTCCCATCTCACCCTCCTTAGTAGATGGGACTTCAGGCATGGGCCACCACATATGGCTAATTTTTGTATTAGTACAGATGGGATTTCACCATGTTGGCCAGGTGGGTCTCAAACTCGTGACCTAAGGTGATCTTCCTTCCTCAGCCTCCCAAAGTGTTGGGGGTACAGAGGTGAATCACTGCACCCAGCCCAGTCATTGTCTTTTAAGGTCAAACTCAGAAATGACTTAGAGACATATGGGAGACAAGAGATTTGGGGATAAGTGAAAGTACATAAACATTCCCAGTATTTAATAAATAAAATAAAATTATTCTTATTTTCAGAAATGCATTTTACTGCCTTTTTCCCCTACCTCTAAAAAGTATGGTCATTTAACTGTTCGTAGCAATAATTCCAAAAGTGTAGCATATTCGTTTATTTCTCTATTAAGAAATTATCTCAAACATTGCCATCAAATTAATATCTATATTCCTAATCAACATATTCTAGCGTATCATTGACATGTACTTAAATCTACTTGCTAATTACAACCAGGCTTATTTTCCCTCTATAAATTATATTTAGATTAATTTGTTTATTTCTAACATTGTTAACTTGGGACTGATAATATTCTGAAAAGTACTTAAAGTCATTTTGTTGGTTGAATGTCATTGAAGGCCAGGAATTGCCAGAAATGTAATGTGTGCGTGCATATAAAGATATGTTTATATAATGCTACTTACATTCACAATAACAGTAATGCATACCTATGCTATATCTGCTGATTATTAGTAAACAATTGCATTTATGGTCAGAAAACTAATAATTTACTTTTCATATTATATTTCAGTATAATGCAAGAAACAAATTACACAATATTAACTAAAAATATGCATCATTATGCATGAATTACATACATAGATAATAAATACATAAGATTTAAGCCTTATTAAATGTGGCAACTTAAATTTTTTTTGCTTTTTAAACTGGTAATTGGACTTTAAAGTACTTGAATAATTTTATGAAACTACATGAAACAGATGAAAATATTACTTTAACAAATAAGCCCATAAAATATAATATATGTAACAATTTTGTGTAATATAACCTCCAAGCATCTATAAACCAATGATATTTACGTGGAAATAATTGGGAATTATAGCAATTTAAATAAAGCCTGTCACTGTTCCAAGGCTTTACACAAGAAGAGAAATCTTCACTTCTGTGGCAAATCATCTTTCTCCATGCCAATAGAATTATCCAATGTGAAGACTAACTAGATTATATTTGAATATGTTAAAAATATTCAGCTAGACAAAATTAAATTGTATGTTTGCATATCTCTAAACTATAGTTAAAAATTCAGTATATAAATTCTAAAGAGTGAGAAACTTTCTTTTGTGAGAGAGAAAAAATACACTCTTTTGAAATTTACCTCATTTAAATTCTACTAGATTAAAGGGTGGTTTTAAATCAAACATGTATAAATATGTAATCAACTCTCTTTTAACTCCCCAAGTTCCTCACATATTTTCAAGTGATTTAATCAATACTTGGTGAGGTGATAGATGTTAGCATCAATGAACCACATAGTGTTATTAGAATCTGCAAATAGACAACAGAATAATATAAATTCAATACTGAGCACCAATTTCTTAAATTCTAACTTTATAGTTGCTGACTTTGAAGAAGAGGTATTAAAGGTAACATTTTGTTTTAAAACTTACTTTACAAAATGTTTTTTTAAAAATATAGCTTTCATATTTTTTAAAATGAAAATATTTATGAGCAGTCATGATACAAAATAGGGAGGATTTAATTTTTCATGGGTATAATCATATTGGTACTAAAATAATGTACCCTAACTATCTGAAATCTAATATAAATATATCATGAATGCCTTGGCATTTTCTTTAAGTACATAGGAAAAGAACAACAAGATGAACATATTTTTAGAGCTGTGCATTGGAAATAGGGCATCCAGTGTTAGCATAGTAACTTGGTTAGGAAAGGAATAACCCTGACTCAATTATTAGGGCATAAGTATATACAAAGAGTTTGTTCTCTCATTTACCATTCCTGCTCAAACAGTAATTGCAGGAACTCAAATAGAAAAATATTTTTTGGAAAAGATTTCCTTGTGTATGTGACCTAATTCGAAGTATGAACTGTTCAATGAAGTATGGTATGTAATTTATTTTTCCCCTTAAGCAAACTGTCCCTTAAATTTTTTATAAATTTCAGATTTCCAAAAACGTAAGTTCATGTCCCAGAGCACAATCATCACTCAAAAAATTGTCACAAATCAAATTTAATAAATCATATTCTTCTTTCCTACCAAACTGGGAGAATTGGAGACATGAATAACTTGATTTTCTTTCCAGTGAACTTTGAAAGCGGAGAGGAAGAAACATGCTCTTTGCTTTTATTCTGGAGTTGTAATGTCTTCCAAGAATAGCTTATACTCCATCTCTCCACATGAATCTTATATTCCATCTAAACTCATCTCTTGAAAAGTAATTTATAACTATTTTGTCTTGAAGACATTATAAAAGGTGTGCGATGTTTTAAGATTTATGGTGGTCTAAACACCATCAGCAGAGTCAATATTGCCAGATACAAAGAATACTTGAGACCCCAAGTTCTGACCTAACCCAACGTGATCCATGGAATTATTTAGTTATACAGCCAGATATAATTATTTCAACATTTGGAGATAGTAGTTTCTAGTATTTAAAAAATAAATTATAATTTTACTCTAAAACAATAGAATCTTATTTAATTAGATTGCTCCATATCCCTTGAGGCTCTCCTCAAGATTTTTTATTTTCATCTCTTCAAATAAGGAATATCAAATCACAATGAGTTTGTTCTTAACAAGATTTAACTAACTTGCTTTTATGAAAGGATAATCTCACCATATCCCTTTCTTTTAATGGGGTATAGGACATGCCACCCCCAAAAAGAACACTTTGGCTTTTAAGAAAACAGCAGAAGCAGGAAGATCATGTCTGACCTTGTCTTGCCCTTCTCTCCCAAAGAACTTCATAAAAGAATTCTAGATCCTTCTTCCAAAGTAGGTCATTAAGACTTTCATTCTAGAGGTATTCTTTCTATATCTGGAGAGAAAGAACATCCTTATCCTCGAAGACACACTCATGCCCAGAAGAATCTGAACAGGACTTGTTAACTTTTCCCCAGTTTATTGACATTAGGTCATACCTTTTTGACCTTCAATCATACTTCTTCACAAACATATATAAAAACAAAACAGTGTGTTCTATATTTGGGGTCTTTATTTCTGAAGGGTCTCGTGTCCCATAAAAGCATGTTGCTTGTTCAAACAACTTTAAACTTCTCCTGTCCAGCCCTGTTAGATGGAGCAATTAGCACCCTTGCACTTTGCTCTGCCAAGATTTTCTTTCTTCTTATGCACTCTGAGCTCTTATTGTCCCCACTACACTATAAAGATGTATGTAATGTTCAATCTCTTCATCAATAGAGTTTGCTTCACAACTCAAGAAAATCTGGAGATAACCAACTAAGTATTCTGTCTCCAAGTCCTTCTACACCCTCATTGAAATGACAGAAATAAATCCTTTAGTGGTTGAGAAGGTTTAAGCCATTTATTGGAGACAGAAAGGTAAAATGTTATCCTGTTGATGGTTAAAACAAAAGCAAGTCAGCAGCAGTCAAAAATATATATGTAGGGTTTGCAACTTACAAAACAAAACAAAAAAAAATGTGTTAGTAATCCAGGCAAATTTTCAACTCACAGGCAGAAAGAATATGGGGTCAGAACAGTGGAGCTAAATGAAAGTTCATATACAGCAATTGTATCCCTCAGTGTCCCAAATGCTCTCTCCCCTAAGGAATCCTATGCACAACTCCTATTGCCAGAATTAAAGAAAAAAATAAAATGAGACGGTTTTCTACAGAAAATATAATATGACTCTGGAACTTAGAATTTTAGGGTACAATGTATTATATTAACAGACTGTTTCTTTCTTGGCAATACTTCAACATGGGTTTATTTTTATAGATCTTTCCTGAAAGGTAATAAACCTTTTCAAATTACAATTTTATATGTTTTGTTATTTTTTTCTAAGCTCAAATTTTTTCTTCTGTTTTTTTTTTTAATTACTAATCTTGTTCATTTTATTTTTGATGTATATATTAAGCATACATTATTTTCTAGCATCAATTCCACATTGTCCAAATATTTTATCTCTATATCCTTATTTTCTCAAAAATAAAATGTCTTCTCAGAATATCCACTACATTACTACATTTTTTAATGTTGCAAATTTTCTTCTATATATTTAACATTATTTTAATTTTGCCTTTTATGCAATTTGTTGTCATCGTATTCATTTTTATTTTTATCTTCTTTTGTTTTCTTTTTATTTAAACATATCCTAACTTCCTTAATTATTACTAATATTTCGCAGAAATCATTACAAACTTTTCTCTGTACTAAGTTTTACAAAGCACATTTCTGAGGTTCAGATCTTCTGAATCTTCTAATTCTTATGAAATCTTCAGTATTCTAGTACATTTTTCCTCCTTTCTTTTATACCTGTTTTTCCCTTCATTCCTTGCTTCCCTTTTTATTTCCTGATTTTCTTCCTTTCTTCCCTCCTTCCTTTTTACTTTAATTTGCTCTAACATGAAAATGCTCTGTCTTGATCAGGGTGTTAAGGAACAAGGGAGTGCAGTTTATTCTTGGTCCTTAGTAGTAGGTTAATTACTTCCTCAGTTTCTATTGCAAGAGAGCCGTGATTACACCACATTTTGTCAAATTTGTATGTGATACATTTACATATAATCACATCTTGAGATGTGCTTGAGATGAAGCACATAAAAATTTAAACCCCAAATGCCCTCTGCTAACAGGACCATTTATGTCCATATTCAGAGTGATGGGAATTATACATCTCAAGATGTAGGCTCAACTATCAAAAGCCTTTTACTCTCTGCCCAGTGATTTTTGAAACATTTTAATAATAGCATCAATTATTTCTTGGTAAAGACACTAGCTGAGGCCAGAAATGATGGCTCACTCCTGTGACCCCAGCACTTTGGGAGGCCGAGTGGGTGAATCACCTGAGGTCAGGAGTTCAAGATCAGCCTGTCCAACATGGTGAAACCATATCTTGACTAAAAATATAAAAAAATTTAGCTGGGTCTGTTGGTGGGCGCCTGTAATCCCAACTACTTCAGGAGGCTGAGGCAGAAAAATCGCTTGAACCTGGGAGGTGTAAGTTGCAGTGAGGGGAGATTGCACCATTGCACTCCAGCCTGAGCAAAAAGTGGGAAATACTGCCTCAAAAAAAAAAAAAAAAAAAAAAAGGAAAAAAAGACACTGGTTGAATGAGAAAAGTGAAGCATTGCATTAGTCTTTTCTTGCATTGCTATGAAAAACTACCTGAGACTGGAGAATTTATAAGGAAAAGAGGTTTAACTGGCTCACAGTTCCACACGCTCTACAGAAAGCATGGCTGGGGAGGCTTCAGGAAACTTTCAATCATGGAGGAAGGAAAAGAGAAAGCAAGAACATCTTAGATGGCAAGATAGGAGAAAAAGATTGAAGGGAAGGTGCTACACACATTTAAACAGTCTCATGATTAACTCATTCACTCTCAGGAGAACAGCAACAGACCTCCCACCAGGCTCCTCTCCAACATCAGGGATTATAATTCAACATGAGATTGGGGCAGGGACACAGATCCAAACCATATCAAGCACGATGAAGGATACATGGTCTACCTCAAGAACTGTTACTGACAAGATGATCCAGAATAGACCAATATTTGTGTTTATTAATTTAATCAGATAGTGCAGGTCTTAAAATTTCATCTGAGTTTCAACATTTGCTGTTAGAACGTTTTAATAGTTTGCATAAGTATTTTCATGTAAGATATAAATAAATCTATACCAAGAGTTTGTTATTAAATGCTATTTTAAAACAGAGTTTTTGAATATAATTTTAATTGAGAAATGAATGCATCTGCCCAAATAACCAAATATTTAGACCCTTTAACACATTATCTTCTTTTTTTTTTTTTTTTTTTGAGACGAAGTTTCGCTCTTGTTACCCAGGCTGCTGGAGTGCAATGGCACGATCTCGGCTCACCACAACCTCCGCCTCCTGGGTTCAGGCAATTCTCCTGCTTCAGCCTCCTGAGTAGCTGGGATTGCAGGCATGCGCCACCATGCCCAGCTAATTTTTTGTATCTTTAGTAGAGACGGGGTTTCACCATGTTGACCAGGATGGTCTCGATCTCTTGACCTCGTGATCCACCCGCCTCGGCCTCCCAAAGTGCTGGGATTACAGGCTTGAGCCACCGCGCCCGGCCACACATTATCTTCTTAAGCTAAGCCATATTGCAATCTAAACAAAAATTCGGATCATTGCTTAATTGTGAGAATTTTGGAACTCTTGGTGCATTTTTCCCTCCAAACCCATACAATAAGAGACTTGAACAAACATTAGCACAGTTTCTAACAGTGTAAAGTCATGTACCTAAGATGACCTTAGTCCCCTTTTTGAAATTTCTTTCATTTATTTATTTTTTGGTTTTATAAATTTATTTTCAAAGAATAAAACACTTATAACAATTAAATACAAGTCCATCAGAATTACCTTAGTCCCCTTTTAAATGCTTGGCTAATACAGTGTTATGTTGCCAAGATAATTTACTTTTTGTTTCAGCCAAAACCCGGGGATAGGCAGATAGGTTCCCAAACTCCTTTTCAAAGAAGTTTCCTTAGTATGTTTGCAATTTATAAGATGCAAATCTAAAACCCAGAACTGTTTGCTCCCTGGCCTGTGAACTTATTTGAAATGCAAACAGAAAGAAAACTCTCCATCTCCAGTTCCTGTGGGAGAATAGGGCCTAACTTCAGTGGGCTCCATGCTTACTTTGCACTACTGCCTCATGGCATAAAAATAGAGAAGTTTGTTTTTCCTCTGGACAAGCATCATTTGGTAAACCCAAAAGTTTCACATGTCTACCGAACCTCCCAGTTTTCCCCGGTTCCTTTCTTCTAGTACACCCAACCTTTAAAAAGTATCTTGCTTATAGTTTTGGTAAATTTGAATTCATTTCACTCTGGATTCCTTTTCTTTTCAGAATGGGTATCACTAAATAAACTCTGTCCCTAAGGATTTAACTACAGTCCAGCTTTGTTTATCATTGACAGTGAACACAAATTTAATTATAACGAAGTAAGTTATCTTGGTAAAGTGATGCCCTTATAAGTATATATCTGATATATCTCATGAAAAAGAGTCAAGAGGCAGAAGGACTAATGTTTTGTCTGTTTTTTCTTTACTTGCGAACCATATTAATGACTTTTCTTATTCAAATCTTTTCCTTAAATATGTTAATGTTTGCTTGTCTCAGTTTCAGAAATGCAAATAAAGCTTAACTTCTATTTAGGGGACACAAACCAAAATATCTTCCTCACCCAAAAGACAGGAATTTATAATTTAATGAAAAATTAAAGATAGATTGACTCACTTTCTTGTGGTTTACTTAATTCAATTATCAGAGTTCTAAGGTATACCAGCATGTTATTTTTGATTCACTGTTCATGATTTGAACACCTGAATGATAGAAATGGAAATATTAAGTATAATTTACCTTGTTTTTTCCTTATTCTTAATATAGCAAAAAAAAAATGTGTTGTGAAATTTTATACATTTGTCAACCTAAAAGAAGAAACTGAAGCAAAATTAATACAAGTAGAGAGTTTATTTGGGTCATGCTTGAGGAATGTTAACCTAGGGGAATAGATTCAAATTGCCCAGAATATAAGGATACACTCCAAATTAGCAACAGTTACAAGTAGATTTTCTTTTACTTTTTCCTCTT